>NC_142649.1:18027424-18330454 GCF_055504915.1 Nelumbo nucifera
AATGCACTAGACAATATAGGGATGCAAATGGATTAAGTTGAAGTAGATATAAGTATATCCAAATTTGAATTGTTTATATTTTATTTGAATTGAATCTTAATGACTTATCAGACTTGATCCAATGGGGTGCAAGCATATAATTAAAGGCTCACATGGGGTGATTTGGAGTCTCCACCCATCAATCGAGTGAAATGGAGGTGATGGGAGCTCTAGGAATTATATCAAAAATCAATGTTCATATAATAGTAACTCCAAACCCAAGGCACTAGCTGAACCAATCTAGGTAAAATACAAATGGGAGAGGGAAGGTTGCAAGTGAAGGTATTCCATGGGCAGAAATCGAATGTATTTCATTCTCTGTCCTTGGTTTAGGCGAGAATTTCCTTGGTCCAAAGGCAGGATTTTGTGTGGATCCCGTTCCGACCATCATTATGCGCCCATGTTGCACTGACTCTTCTATTCTTATGGCACTCTTTACCACATTACTAAAGTCCCTCAATGGCTTGGCCATTAGCAATGTATGACATGGATCCTTCAACGTCTTAATGAAGGGCTGAACCATCTCTTCTTTTGGCATTGGATAACGTAGTTTTGCGGATATCTCATGCCATCGATACACATAATTCAAAAAGGATTCCCTTGATTTCTTATTCATAGATTTCAGATTTGCTGAATTTGGCACCAACTCTATAAGAGAAATGATCCAAAAAGGCCTCAGACACGGACACCTTCTTCCATGATCTTTTCTTATCTTCCTCCAAATTGGCAAACCAAGTCCTAACACTCCCTATTAAACTCTTTTGAAACATCTGGATCAACAACCTCTCATCAAATCCATATTGAAACATATCACCATAGAATATCTTCAAATGAGTCTTAGGACACCGTTTCCCATAAGCTCGCATTCTATAGACCCGTAGGTTCATGGGATTGAACCCTCCTATAAAATTTCACCACATCATTCAATCTCTCCAATTTTCAAAATGAATGGAACTTGTCTCCTTAACGATGGTTACTTCATTTTTCAATGCTACTTCATAAAATCCTAAAATTGTGAAATGTTTATCTTTAGAACTCTATCTCTCCCCTTTGTCTCTCCCTGGTGTCTCATCCAAGGTTATGGTACCTTCAAATGGATTGTAACCAAAGCAACCAGCTACCGACGAAAATATTCAACCAGCTAGTGGTGAGGGGTTTGGGTTCATCTTATTTACATCCCTTGTAAAATAATTCTTTTCTTTTTTTTTAATTATTCCAAAACCGATGAAACGGAGAGAGTATCAAGCATTACTGGTGGTGGGATGATAGGATGTCTACAAAATAAATTATTCTTTCTATTGTAATTGCATCTGGGATGTTTGGATGTATGCAATGATTCCTAATGAAGATATCTTCTATTGGACTATTATTGCAATTAAGTGGAATGCATGATTGGGAGCATTTAGAGGAACAAAATATTGCAATCATGTACTGTTCTTAAACTGAAAAACCCATTGAAAAAATATACTTAGATAGAAAGGAATGAAGATCAAAAGAAAAGAAAAAAGCTCTCTTATAAAAGAGCAAACCGATAAATTTTTAGTTTCTTCAAAAGACAAATCTTGGTCCTTTTCTTTGGCATATTATGCACCAGAGATGTAATGGCATAACTGGTTGTTAGCTTCTTCAACAATCCCTCGTTCTTGAACCAAGTTGGTGTCAAGTGTTAACTTTTGGTTCTACAGCAGTCCCTAGGCATAACTAGCTTTCTTTCTTTTGTGAAACTACTAGTTGTATCATCTTATTGGTTGATCAAACTAAAGAAAGATAAAGAAGTAACAAACCTTACAAAACTCTATCCATCAAATAATACAAAATTATGAAACTAATAGTCCACAAAACATGATCGAAGAATAAATGAACATTACAAAATACAAACTAAGAGATCGTCCATAAAACAAGATCAAAGATTGATAGACTCATCTAGATCAAATAACACAATGACAATTACAAAACTATCATTCGGAAAACATGATCAAACACATTTATTGCGAAAACCATGTAAGTCTAACTACTAATTATGTATTCTCTCCAAAAAGATAACAAAACTGAGAACTTATACTGAATTACTTCCTTCATACTCAATGTTAGAGGTGGATTTGAGCCTAGCCAAACCAAATATTTGACTATTCTTGACAATGAACTAAGCTTCATATAAAAAATAAAAAATTTTATATGTAAAAAATTTTATATATAATTATATATATATATATATTATTTATTATTATACATATAAAAAATAAAAATATTATATATAATATAAGCTCAATTAGGCTTGTGAGTTTCATGAGCTAATCTTCAATGGGCTTGAGATTGACTTGATTTAGATCAAGTTGAATCAAGCTTTTCACAAGCCAATCTTGAATAACTCGTGAAAATCTCAATTCTCTTGTTATGGTCCCGTAAAAAATCAAGATACTAATTAAATTAATTTTATTTAAAAAAAAGGATTAAAATACAACTCATCATTTCATCTCTATGAATTTGAAGATCCGCTTCAATAAGGAGAATGTGTAGAACAACTCACCATTATCAAGAATCTTAGTAATTTCATCAACATTACAAGCCTGACACCTGATAGTTTCATTGTGCTCAGCCATTTCTAAAGAGAACAAGTTTTTAGAGAATAAACTTTTAAATAAGAAAAATAGCAAGCAAGAAAATTAGGAAATGGTGTGATATACAATTTCACATATATAGGTGATAGAATGTAGATACTAACTTTTGTCATGGCCTTGAAATTCATGAGCCTAGGCTCAACTTAGGCTAAGGCTAGGGTTGAGCTCTTAATATGTAAGGACTATACTCCCATGTTTTGTTCCCTCCCCCTCTTCCCTTGAGTCAAAACTCCTTCTTCTTCTTCTTCTTCAGCCTCATCCACTTCCATCATAACCAAACACACCACCAGCCTCCTGGACTATTTCAACTTCTCTCCCTTGGTTTTTCCCTGTAGACCTCTCTCTTTCTCTCTCTCCATTCCTCTTCAATCTCACTTTACAAATTACAACTTAAAATGTCCCAAAAAGGCCAGAATATATTCAACTCTTTTGTTTAAATCATTAATTATATTTGTTTGTTTAGTATACAATTTTCCAAGATTAGAAGGTCAAGATATTATCTTAAACTTAAAGCATGACATTTGTAGTACAAGTACAAACTAAATATTTTAGAAATATGATATGAAATGAATTACAAATCAATCCATGGTTTGTGGGTGGTCATGTAGATTTGAGGAACCCAGAAATTATGAGAAATCAACATGTCATTCTATATTATCATAATATTTGTTGCACTCAATCATTTTTGGCTTACTATACCAATTACAATCTTACAACTTCCTTATTAAACTTTGTTTTAGCTACATAAAAAAGAACAATAAATCAAACAACAAAAGTGTTTGATCAACAAGACCCCAAATGTTTACCAAACTTGAAGAAACAATTAAATAAAGACTAGTTGGCCACTGTGATTGGAAAATAAATATAAATAACCAAATAAATTAACAAATAACAAATTAAGTATTCTTGCCTAATATAAGAAATTATATATTTTATATCAAACAAACAAAAAATATGAAAATAAAAAGGAAAAATTCTAACATCTTTGAATACAAAAGCTAAAAATGATAAAACTCAAAAAATCAAATACAAATAAAAAATGTCTCCTATTGCTCTCCCATCCTTCTCATTTTCATTATCTTCTTGTGGCTATTGGAGTGCATCATATTGTTAAAGCTTAGACTCACTGTCAGTTGATACTTAAGCAACAATGTCCCCAACTTATAATGAATCCTAAATGTATTTCACAACATTTTTGGCCCCACCGGTATCATCCTATATTGGGGCATTATTTTTCTATTTGATAGTGAGTGCATTTTATCCCTGTTATATAATACTTCTTAGGAACATGTTAGGACTTTCTAAACAAGAAGAAGAAAAATGTTGCTAAACTGAACATGTTGGTACTTGCTAAATAAGTTGATGCATAGTTGGTGATCTAGTTATTTGTCATTTACTTTGATTTGTGCTATAGTAGTGATGCATGATATCACTCTTGGTATAACAATCTTCTAATAGTTTGTTGGTCTCAACTTTAAGGGTTAATTGTCTTTGAAATGGTTAATTGTCTTTTAATTGTATTAGCTAATGTCTTTTAATGGTTAATTGTCTTTTAATTTTTTATTGTTATTTTTAAAATTAATTTAATTAATATCTTAATTTTTAATAGGTTCATAAGATAGATTTGCCTTGACGCTAAGTAGGGATGGATACGATCCACATTTTTCATTAGCTATTCAAGCTTAACTTGGAAAAAGCATAATTGGACTCAATCTAAACCGAGCTTTGAGTCAAGCTCAAGCCTAATGAAGCTCTGCTCATGAAGTTTGTGAGCCAAATCAAGATTATATTATATATAATATTTTAAAATTCTTATATAATAAATAATTATTATATATAATTATATATAAAATTTTTTACATGTTTTTTATACGAAGTTTGGGCCGAATGAAGCTCTGCTCATGAAGTTTGTGAGCCGAATCAGGATTATATTATATATAATATTTTAAAATTCTTATATAATACATAATTATTATATATAATTATATATAAAAATTTTTACATGTTTTTTATATGAAGTTTGGGCCCAATGAAGCTCTGCTCATGAAGTTTGTGAGCCGAATCAAGATTATATTATATATAATATTTTAAATTTCTAATATAATAAATAATTATTATATGTAATTATATATAAATTTTTTTACATGTAGTTTGTATATATATATATAAATATATATTCATCTCAGCTCAGCTCAGCTCAAATCCACCCCTAACCTTGAATACGAAGAAAACAATTCAATAGAAGTTCTCAAGTTTTGTTTAACTTTTTGGAGAGAAAATGCAAATAATGGCTAGGCTTATATAATTTTTGTAATAGATATGTTTTATCATGTTTTTTCAACAATACTTTCATAATTGTCATTGTGTTGTTTGATATAGATGAATCTATTAGTCTTTGATCATGTTTTATGGATGATCTATCAATCTATATGTCATAATGTTTGTTACTTCTTCACTCATGTTTTGTGGACTATAGTTTTGTCGGCTTGTATTGTTTGGTGGATAGAGTTCTACAATGTTTGCTTATTCTTCGCATCTATTTGGTTTGATGAACCAATAAGATAATACAACTAGAAATTTCACAAAAGAATGAAAATTGTAATGTGTAATTTGAAGCAACTTGTTGAAGAATGACCTTAGTGGTGGGTATGAATCTGATAAAAAAAAAAAAAACCTTTTCTAAATTCAAATTCCTCTTATTTTCTACTTTGTTTGTTTGCTATTTTTTATTTTAGATTTCTTTTTTCGATCTTATGTTGTTACAAATCTCTATCTCTTCTATTAATCACTACTTATTTTTTATAATATTTAATTTGGAGCATCTAACAGGCAAGTTTGAGCCTCCAAATATAAGCATGTGTCATACTGATCAAGTCTGAGTAGTAATGGTTGGTACATCTGCTTAGTTTCCACTCAAATTTGGATTGCAATTAGATACTAAATAACGTAGACAAATTAACTAAAAATTATCAAAATATTTATATTATTATCAAAATAATTTAAAAATGACTTTGATATTGTATTTCATTAACCAAACAAATTGGAAATTACTTACATGAAATTTAACCTATGACAATTTAGTAAAGGATTTGACTATGATATTGGAAAATATAAAACTAATCAATCGGTATCATAAAATTAATAACCAATCAGGTGGTTTTCATAAAAAATCATGAAGATCTGATTGGTCAAAACTCTTTTGGTATGAAAGCTTTGTAGCATTATAGATTTTTCCTTTAGTAAAACACATCATTTAGACTAACTTTACTAATAGATACAACATAAATAGAGGTGGATCCCATTAGATTATATTGGATTTGAATTAGATTATATTGAATCAATAGAGGTGGATCCATATTCAATCCAATTATAAATAGAACAAATTTGGATCACCCTAAGATAAGACCATCCAAAATTAACAATGTTAAAACCACAAATCCTAACTCTTATCAACAAAAAGACCCATCACTTTCTTTATATGCCTATTAGGAAGGGGTCCTAGAGATTGAGGAAATTTAAAGGGGGATATTGTTGGATTGCATATACCCTAAGATAAGACCATCCAAAATTAACAATGTTAAAACCACAAATCCTAACTCTTATCAACAAAAAGACCCATCACTTTCTTTATATGCCTATTAGGAAGGGGTCCTAGAGATTGAGGAAATTTAAAGGAGGATATTGTTGGATTGCATATGCCCTCATCTCCAATTGATGTATTGCACATGACTTTATTATGAATAAAAGTTCATTTATTTTAAATGTTATGGGTGTGCTCTGCTAATCACCCCTAATGTTCATATTAGCATTGTATATGAGACCACATGATTGTTTTAACATAGACTTAAATATTCATAACTAATGAACAGACTTGAGGAGTTTATCATGACAAGATTGACATTCTCATGTTGCCCAAGTAGTATAACAATGGGTCTCAGCTGTTTGGGTTATGACCTAAGGTGTGAGGATGTGTTTGTAAGAAACATTGAATTAGACCAAATCCAATGTATTCTTGGACTTTATGATAGGTGGAACAATTGGATGTTGCATTTAATCTTTAGACTTGATATTGGTATCATGTTGGATATTGGACTTGGTTGTTTTTTATATGCAAATCAGTAAGGTCATTTTGGGATCAAATATCTGGGTATGTTGGGACAATTAAGAATGGTATGTCAATTAATGATTAATGTCATAAGATCTATGCTCTATACAACTTCCTATGGTGGATGCTTGAATCTAGGGGTGTCAATGGTATTTGAAAATCCGATTTCGAATTTGAGATTCGACATAATCGAATCAAATATCTAATCGGTCGAATTCGGATATCCTATTCATACCAAATAGCTAATTGGATTCGAATTTGGATATGACCTGATTCGATTCGATAAATATTCAAATTCGATCAATTATTTAATTCTTATGTACAATATATAAAATTTGTAAGTGTTTTATATAATTTATATATATAATAATTAAATTACATAAATAATTTATATATTTATATACTTTATATAAATAAAATATTTATTTTAGATATTTATTAATTACCTAAAATAATTAATCAGTCAAATTCAAATCGAATCAAATATTCAAATATTTAATCGGATTCGAATTCGGATATTGCCTGATCTAATTCGAATTTGATCCTTTTACTCCCTTACTTAAATTTGCCAATAGTAGGATTATATGAATCCTTTATTGTGGTCCATTAAAGGTAAAAGTTGGGCATTGTGTCATATAATGGGCTAAACCAACTAGACTCGGGTCTTTTAGGATAGTAAGTTCCCAATTAATTAAGTGTTTAGACACTAATTGGCCTGATTAATTAAAGCCCATAATTGATATAGGTGAATTACTTTAATTAGCCAGCCTCACTAGTCTAAGCGTTAACTTATTTAGTGGATGGCACACCTTACAAGCTGGTGCCTCCCTTTATTAGGAAGATTTCCAAGAATAATGGACACTCTAATTTGGTCAGGAGTCTTTCTAAGAAAGCCTAGTCAAATTAGTAACAAGAAAGTCAAAGTAAGTTACAAGATTTGACTAGGACTATTAACTAAGGTTTATTATTTGGGCTGAATTAGGAAACCAAAATTGACTCATATCTTTCCTAATTATGTTAAGAAACATTATTAGTTTAGGAAAGGACTCTTGATAGTCCATCATAAGTTATAAATGACTTTCATCTAGAGGAGATCGGACCAGTCTAGATCACCTCAATTAGTTGAATTTATCCATCCAACCTTGTGAGATATTTCTAGGGTTCTTGAGCATCCATTAGAGAGTATTTCCAGGACTATTTTGAGTGAGAAACGCCTCCCAAGTCGTAGTATTCCTTACACTGTTGCTGCTGGAATTCTTGGAGATCAATTAAAGTTGCAAGTATCAAAGGTTGCATCATCTTTAGCCTGTTGCGGTTTTCCTCCGAGCATTCAAGCTTGGGTGTGAGCTCCCACTTTGATTTCTGCACTTTTGAACATCACCTATCAGTATTGCATCTTTCCCAACTCTAAAAATTTGATCTTTCATGGTCTAATAGATCCAAAGGATCCAAGAGAAAATTTATGTTTTCTCATAGTTATGCGATTTCAGCATTATGTATGGAGCAAAAACTTCGAATTTTCACCATTCTTTTGTTGGGATTTTTGTGCAATATGATCACTAGATGATCTTCTTTGTCATTTCATTCCAAAGGTCAGGCCTTTCCATCTAGAGTGTTGAGGTTTGGCTATTTAATCTATCAAGCTCATCCTCTAGTCTTTTCCAAAATTTACTCAAGGCTGAGGGACAGCTACCTTAAAATTTTATCATTTTTTTTGGTGGAAATAATTTTTTTTTTTTTAAAAAAAAAAGGAAGACAATAGATTACACGGGAGGACAAAGTCTGCCTTGCCATAAAATCGAAGGATTTAATAATCAAAAGTTTGGGCCCCAAGGTGATCCATTTGATCATTATTTATTTTAAATTCATGAACACATTTGTTATTAATTATTTAGTGCACAATTTTTTCCTCTGGCAAATTTATTAAGATTAATAAAATCCGCAAATTGGTATAAACAACAAAAGTAAATATCATTAGGGCTCTATTTGTTTGGACTTTAAATCTGAAACCGGTTACGAGCACTTGGTTCAGTTTTGCATCCACTTGTTCACACATATGATTTGCACTCCTACCTAATATAGAATTTGTATTTGTCTCATTTGCGCTCATTTTAGACTCAGTTTTGTATTTGTAGAGCGCAAAACCTTGTATTTTGTATTGCTTTGTATGTATTTGTATTTCTTCTAAATTAAGCCTTAGATTGCATTTGGAAACGATGTAAATGGAATATAAATTCCGGTTTAGGATGAATTTGCACTCTGGTTCACTTTTACCTGTATTTGACAACATTATATTTGTAATGACAAATCTGTTCACTTTTCTGTTGATATATTTGGATTTGGAGTTTTCACGTTTCCTGACCTCTGATACATATCCTAGTTTAACTCTCAATTAGATTAGTGAACTGAATGACTTCTTGCTCTGTATTTTAGAGAATAAGTCTTTTAGTGGTTCAACCTGTGATGTCATCAACCACTTGAAATCAATGGGTTGTTGACCAAGTCAATGGGGTTTTGGAAGAACGACAGGTTGGAATTTGGCCTGATTTGATGTTGTGACGGGTTCATTGACCCAACCGGCCCGGTCACCAACAGGTTGAAAACACTGTTTTTAAAAACTTATCACTGATCAGCCCTGTCCTTACTCTCTAGACCCCAAAAGAGATACAATCTATTCTACTTTGATGGGTTGCTGATGGAGTCCATTTGAGAATGACAGCCAGGTTTCTATTAGTAAGCATTAGACATGTTCATGGGCCGGGTGGCCCGACAGGCCGGCTTGGCCCGGCTCGGCCCTCGGACGGGCTTGAACATGCATATGGGCCTGCGGGCTTAACCTTGGGCCAAAAATCCCAGCCCACAATAAATTCGAGTCGGGCTCGGGATTTGCCAAAATAGCCCGACCCAAACCCGGCCCGGCTCGACCTATAACTAAACCTAAAAACCCTAGTCGAAGACCCCCTCTTTTTTTCACCTCTTTGCCTCTTTCATTTCTTTTTCCAGCCGAACCATTCTTCTCCACATCCTCCACAGTTCTCATCCTCACACTCTTAGGCAGCCACACAACCGACAAGGCGGCGAACGTTCATCGGCGCAACAACTCCGGCGGTGAGTCCTCACTCCTCTCCTTCTCTCTCTCTCTCTCTCTCTCTCTCTCTCTCTCTCTCTCTCTCTCTCTCTCTCTCTCTCTCTCCCTCTCTCTCTCTCTCTGACTCTCTCGTTCCTCTTCTTAAATCTCACTTCTCTTTCAAATCTCAGACACCAGTGATAGCGAGGCGACGAATATAGGCACCGGCGGCGGCGGTGAACTCTCTCTCTCTCTCAGACGCGAACTGATCGTTGTTAAACTTAAAATCGCAGGTCGCAGCTCACAGACCACAGTCACCGCGAACTCAGTTCCGACAAACACAACCGGGCTTCGGGCTCAGGCTTGGACATTGGGCTTTTTATCAGGGCCGGGATCGGAACCAAGTTGTAGGCCCGTTGGTCGGGCCAGGCTCGAGCTCGGGCCTAACAAATTTTCATTAATGAAGAGTAAAAGCCTGGCTCGAGCCCGGCCCGATCCGGCACATGAACAGGTCTAGTAAGCATACAGTCATTAATTCATCATAAAAAAAAGAAATCATCATAGAAAATGAACCAATTCTATTTGTGGTTACAGTTTTAATTATAGGCTGGCGGTGTAGGGCCCACTTTAGAAAAGCAGAAGCTGCTGCGGTTCAGCCCTCCCAAACAGGCGCTGATTCTGGAAATGTTAGAGATGGCACTGATTCTGAGAATGTTAGGTATGGTAAGAATGGTTAATTTGCTGCTTGAAGATTTACATATTGGCTGGAAATACTTAAATGGAAAAAGGGAGAAAAATAATAATAAAGGAACATGAATTCATTTGAAGCTGAGTTAAGCATAAATAATCCCTCTTGGTTTATGAGAGATGCTTGATACGTGTTGCTACCAAATTCTATAATCCCTAATGGATGGGCATGAATATATAGTTTACTTGTAATTTGCAGCAATAACCTATGTCAGAGAAATGTCATTGTTTGGATTTCGAAAATGGATACAAGATAGTCCAGAATCCATAGTTGTTCCAGTACGCATGATTTGGTGGGCCTTTCAAGGAACATGGTGTTTGTTACTGGCAGCTGCTGCTACCATGTATGTAGCAGAGAAATGGGTCACCATCTTTGTGTAGCCATCGTCACTTCGTCAGACTCTTTGCACAGAGACAACCAAAAAGAGTGAAAGATTATTGAGATAAGTGGACTGCAATCCATCTCAGAAATCTTTGATTTTAGGGCAAAATTGTATTAAAAATATACAGTACAAAATGCAAGACACAGTAATTTTTTGAAGATGGTAAATAAAGAAACCATGTTTAACAATACGTAGCTTTACTATCTCTAACACAAATTTTATTAGCTTTACTTTGTTAGCAGCAAGTAAATAATTTAATTTAGTAGGCTATAATTTGATGGTTTGTAGGCTAAAATTTCTTCTTGTTAGCTGTATGGTCCATGTTAACCTAAGCTAGCTCCAAGCATCTTACCCTTTTATTGTATTTGATACTTCAAAATTAAAGTTGATGCCATCCACTATATATTGTTTCCCAAGTTGGCATCAGCACATGATTTGTGGGGTGGATCATTGATGGTAATTAATTAGAGGCACTACTGTCTCATGCTTCAGCAGTTCAGCTCATCAGCTGTAACCTGTAGAGAACATACTTAGCCATCTGCCCATGCCACAGGTAAAACTGGCACATTCATCAAGGTTTCCACACCCATTGAAGTTACATTTGTCTTTGATATGTGTGCCACTCAAACAACATAAACTCTTGTTTTAATGTGTTTGAAAATTTCCCTCTCATAGTTTTCTCATATTTGAGCTGACCTTGTGCCCAATTGTTCTACTCAAAACTGATTCAGTTAGCAATCCAAAATACTTGCAAAACTAAGAATAACGTAGATTAAGGCCTTAACTATTCCACAGTTTTTTCTTTTTTTTTCTGGTGAACTCATGCACCTTAGAATTGAATGGTATTTAGGAATTAAGAATAAATCTACAGACCCACCACAACTCTATAAATAGCCCCTACAACTCTATGAATGATACACACAGCTTTCTTGCACAATACTATAGAGCAAATTTGTCCAAGTAGTTGACAGAAAGAAAGATGGCTAAGCTTCTCTGCAGTTTCTTCTTTGTCCTCTTAGTCCTTTCAGGTTTCTTAAACTTTCCTCAGTTTCATTTGTTTATCTCTCTTTACCCATCTGTTTATGATCATTTCTATATACATGAACACATTTATCCGTACCAACATCCAAAGCAGACATGCTATTTGTGCAGTTGCAAGCTACATTTCTCCCACACTGCATTGCAGCAATGGTCACACATCACAGTAGTGCACCACATAACATCACATAGTGCAACTTTCAACATTCCAATATTGTTATTCTTTCTTTTTGCTTTTAGTATTGGTATATAAATTTGTGTTTATTATTTGAGGCTATATATTCCTAGAATTTATTGAGGTTGCGTTCTCTTCTATGCATGAAGCCATTTATGGCTGGAATCAATCCTGGTGCAATTAGGGGTGTCAATTGGACTAAATTTGGTCCAATCCTGTCCAGTCCAATGTGAGTCCATTATAAATGGACTTGATTCAATCCAGTCCAATGAATATTTTGTACCATTTTGGACCAGTTCAGAGACTGTTCAATCTGTTCAAATTCTTGTTAATTTAGATTGGTTTTAATTCAAACCTGGTTCAATGACACCTATATTCTTATCTTCTGTCAATGGGCCAGATATTAGCTCAATCCAATATAAATTCATTATGGGCGGACCAGGTCTAATCCAATATGTCATATTGGTCTATCCAGCCCATCCAAATTGAATATGTCTTATTGGTCCGTCGAATCTATCCAAATGAATTTTGATTTAGACGGAATCCAACCCAAAACTGGTCCATTGACACTCCTAAGTGCAATAGATACAGACTTGGTGTGATTCCCCCACCCCCCACCTTCTTTTTTTAAATATTGGATCAATTGCTTATTAATTTTAAAGGATGGTTATGGTTGCTGTTGCAGTTGCATCAATGGTGCCCAGTTCGGATGCTGCCGTGTGTCAAGCTGTTCGGAATGGGAGTGGGTGTGATCTGGCCTCATGCCGCCAGTGGTGCTCCCAGCAGTACAATGGCAATGGTCTTTGCAATGGCAGTGGATTTAATCCCTTACGCTGTGTCTGTATCTACAATTGTAATTGAGTTGAATAATCTCTTGCCTGTTGTTGGTGATGGAATTTGGCTTGCTCTGAATAAACAAGAATTGCACTAGTACTGTTTGCTTTCTCTCTACCTTCTATTCCCCTAAGTAATTAAATGCATATTAAATACAAGAGTGGCATCACTTTTGTACTAATTGAAGGCAAAAGAGTTTCTTTAATTTATTTGTTTTCTGCTTTAATATGTATGTTCTTAGAACGTGGACAATTTAAAGGAGGCAATTCTGGAAACATCAATCAAAAAGGTCTAAGTCAAACCAATAGTAATTAGTAATTTCGTACCATTTTAATTAAAGAAGCTTATAGCGTTACTAGGGATGGCAATTTCTACCTTACTAGGTGGGTAGGCACCCCTATCCACCTCAATGGGGTAGCAGGGACGATTTTTGAGGTTTCACTACTTATATAAGTACAGGTAGGTTATGGTATTGAGCTAAACCCAACCCTCCATGAGCCCACTACAAATGGATTGGATTTGGTCAAACCCGATTTAGTTCAATGTGAATCCATTACAAATGGACCAGGTCCATTCAAGATCAGTTCAGTTAAATGTCTGGACAGTTCAATCTATTCAAATGTATTTTGATTTAGATTAGTTCTAATCCAAACCTGGTCTATCGACACCTATATTCTTATTTTCTATCAATTGACCGATATTGGTTCAATCCAACCTAATCCATTGTAAGTTCATTATGGATGGACCAGGTCCAATCCAATCCAATAAATACTTTAGACCATTAAGTCTGGACTAGTCCAATTCAATATGTCATGTTGGTCTATCCAATCCATCCAAATTGATTTTGGTTTGGACAAGGTCCAATCCAAAATCAGTCCATTGTCACCCCTAGTTGGAAGTCAATGAACGTATGTATTAGGTGTTAAATTTAATAGTATTTTGAATTTCATATGAAGGATAATTGAAAGTTTATCTATTTTATACATTTTCTTATCAAACATTTGGAAGTTTTGGTGATTGTTCATATTATTTTATTTGTTTATTGCTAATATATAATTGAAAATTAAATTAGATGTGGCTTTTGGACCCAACCCATCAATTCGACCCATCCACCCTCAAATGCAAGACAGTAGGATCAAGAAGGGTTTGCATTTTCATGTGTGGAAGTGTTTGGAATTTAGAATACCCTCCCAAAACCTGCCCCATTGCCATGTCAAAAAGTGTTGCATTTGCAAGCTTTTAAGCTCATTCATCAAAAGAAATCAGATTCAGATGTATGTACCTATTTGCATTCCACTCTATGTTCCGGCCATTGTTGTTGAATGCTTGCATTGTGCTTATTTCTTTATCAACTTCTTTGAGTTCTCTAGTCTCTCTAGATCTTGAGGCCAACTGTAATGGGTTCAAAACCACTAGGTGGTTTTTATAACCCCCATCTAGAGGTGACCAGGACTCTAATAATTCTTATCACTAATTGAGATTGGTTACCCATCAAACTAATCTCAATCCAATCCTACTACACTTAGAATCCCACTCTAAATAA
Organism: Nelumbo nucifera; assembly: GCF_055504915.1. NCBI lineage: Eukaryota > Viridiplantae > Streptophyta > Magnoliopsida > Proteales > Nelumbonaceae > Nelumbo > Nelumbo nucifera. Next base: position 18,041,974 of record NC_142649.1, read on the forward strand.
AAATCTGTCCCCAACTTACAAAACACTCTCATAGACCCATACGTATCAAGTGTCAACCCAATAAATAAATAAATATATATATATATATATATTGAAATTGACAAATACTAACAATCTTCCACTGTTTGTCACAGTTTAAAAAAAAAAAAGTTTTGAAACAAAACATCTATTGGGTTGAAACAACTTTTTTGAAATCAAATGGCCATTCATAAAGAAAAAAAACAACATATGTGTTATGAGAGTGCAAGATCAAATCAGTCTCGTTTTCAATATCCTTACAAATGCCCAAGCATGAGAGATTTACGCTATTATGCAGTAGTGACTCATTTCCATGGTCAAAGTATCTATAAACATACCTTCCACAGGCCAAAACAAAGAATGGGAATTGTGGTTTGGGAAGCCATCAAAGGCATCTCCAAATATGGTCACTAAACTTCATATGTCAATTAGTTGATCAAACACATGTCACTTGGAAGTCAAACCATGTGGTCAAGAATGCTACTTTCAGCAAGCATTTCATTTGGTGAGGGCTTAATAAGTGATGTCCAGTCACCATGAATGCCCAAGCCATCAAATCTACATGGACAATTAAACTCCCATGTGGGAAATCAAATGTGTACATATATATTTCTGAACAAATTATAAAATATCAAATGAGTCATCATCATTAATGAACATTAAATGATATCAATGTCAAAACAAAACAAGGTGAACATAATACTCCCACTAATCAAAATAATTTACTAGCATCTATTACACCCATATTGGATACATGACGTTGGAAGGGTTTGGTAGGTAAACCCTTAGTCAAAATGTCAGCTAGCATGTCTTCAATGGGCATGTAAGAGACTATTAATTCCTTTTCAGCAACCTTTTCTCTGACATAGTGATATTGGATCTTTATGTTCTTTGATCTTGCATGATGACGTGCCTCTTTAATCAAATGTACGGCAGCAGTGTGTTATCACAATAAATCTGAAGAAGTCTATGAATGGAATCCACCACAATCAAATCAATGATGAAGGTCTTAAGCCAAAAAGCATGCCTTGCAGCTTCACAACATGAGACATTTCAGCTTCCATTGTGGAGAGAGACGTAGATTCTTGCTTATGACTTCTCCAAGAAATAGTACCACTAGCAAGAGCGAAAATATATTCTGAAGTGGACACCTGAGTATCAATATCACCTTTAAAATTTGAGTCAGCATATTCCATAATCTCCAATTGGTCTACTTGGTTGAAAACTAACATGAAGTGTTTAGTTCTTTGCAAGTATCTTAAAACCTTTTTAGTAGCCTTCCAATGATCCATTCTAGGATTATGTTGAAACCTACCAAGCAAACCAGTAGCAAAGCAAATATCTGGACGGGTGCAATTCATGATATACATGATACTACCAACAACAGAGGCATATGGAATGTTTGTCATTTCTTTGCATTCTAAATCATTCTACGGACATTGCCCCTTATGCAGTTTGTCTCCTTTTACAACAAGAAATTCACCAGACTTACAATTTGCCATCACAAACCTCTCTAGCACTTTTTTTATATACCCTTCTTGTGATAATCCCAACCTTCCCATACGTCTATTACGCCAAATTTGAATCCCCAAAACATATGAGGCTTCTCCAAAATCCTTCATATCAAAAGATCTAGATAAGAAGATTTTAGTATCAAGTAACAGTGCTAGATCATTAGAAGCCAAGAGGATATCATGTACTTATGGTATTAAAAATATAATGTTACTCCCACTGGTCTTGGTGTAAATGCAATTGTTGGCAGTGTCTTCCTTAAATCCGGACTCAGTGATAATGCCATGAAATTTACAATACCACTGCCTAGAAGCTTGCTTGAGTCCATACAACGATTTGTTCAAGTTGCATACATGCCTTTCATGTCCTTTGGCTACAAATCCCTCAAGTTGGTCCATGTAAATAATTTCATCTAAATCACCATTTAAAAAGGTTGTTTTTACATCCATTTGATGTAATTCATAATCAAAATGTGCTACAAGAGCTAATAATATTCTAAGAGAGTCCTTTCTTGAGACAAGAGAACAAGTCTCATCATAATCAATACCTTCCTTTTGAATATAGCCCTTAGCTACAAGTCTCGCTTTATGTTTCTCAATTTGACCACTTGAGCCTCGCTTAGTCTTAAAAAACCCACTTGCAGCCAATGGACTTTGCACCTACAGGAAGGTCAACCAATTCCCATATAGAATTTTGTTCCATAGATCTCATTTCTTTTTGCATTGCCATTATCTAATCAGTTGAGATTTTATGAGTCATGGCTTCAGAGAAACTATTCGGATCTGCAACATCATCAATAGATGAGCCAGATAAATACACAAGAAAATCATCTAATATGGCAGACCTTCTCACTCTTTGGGAGCATTGAGGTTCTTCTCTAGGTATTGTAGGAAGATTAATAGATTCAACAAATGAAGGTCTGAACTCTGAGAGTTCTTCAAATTCTACTTGTCCTCTCCCTTGTGATGTAGAAGTCTCTTTTAAAAATTCCACATCTCTAGACTAAAAAATTGTACTGCTCAGGTTAGATTCAAAAATTGTACTGCTCAGGATACCCTACGAACACACACCTAATTTCCTTGCTAGCAGTTTTAGGTAGACCAGGTTTGTTAATCTTAGCCACTGCTTCACAGCCCCAAACATGAAGATGATTTAAGCTAGGTTTCCTACCAATCCAAAGTTCAAATGGAGTTTTTAATGCTGCTTTGGTGGGTAATCAATTCAATATGTAGGCAGCCATTTTGAGTGCTTCTGCCCAAAAGGATTCAGGTAGGGTTGATCCAATAATCATACTACACACCATGGATCTTGAGGCCAACTGTAAAGGGTCCAGAACCATTATGTGGTTTTTATAACCCCCATCCAGAGGTGACCAGGACTCTAATAATTCTTACCACTGATTGAGATTGGTTACCCATCAAACTAATCTCAATCCAGTCCTACCACACTTAGAATCCCACTCTAAATAGGAGTCTGACTCCAACTTACAAAACACTCTCATAGACCCATACGTATCAAGTGTCAATCCAATAAATAAATATATAATTTGAAATTAACAAATACTAACAGCATTTTCATTAACTAGCAAAGAAGCATGTGTTTTGCACGAGCATATCTTGTTGAAAGTATTTCTAAAAGTGTTTTGCATTTTCTAATTGTTGTTTCTAACAGTGCAATGACGTGGCATCAATGTGACATCATCTTGGGTATTGGATAATGTAGGCAAATGCTGAAAATGGTTATATAGCACCAGCACCAAACAAAAACAATGTTGTTTTTCCTGCAAACAGACTATGTGGCAGCATCGATGCCAAATAAAAAAAAAAAGAGCCTTTTTCAGAGAAAACGGTGCAACAGACCCTCATGCATAAAGCACTGTTTTCTTAAAAAACATCTCTCAAGCAATGACACCGATGCCAAAAACCTACTTAGATTGCATGAACACCCATAAACAAATGACTCAATTTGGACACCTCAATAATAGTTTTTAACTAATATTATCTTATATATTGTCTTTCAAAATTGTACTTTAGGATGTAAAATATAACACAAATTATAATAAAAGCGAGAAACCTATATATATATTAATAACTCTATATCAGTTCGAAACAACAAGAACCTATATATATTATTAACTATATCGTCTTTCAGAGATTCCGCTGTGAAGTATAACATAAGTTGATGATCATTCACCCATCCTGGACCAAACGATCGAGCTAGCTGTAAATCTCATTTGCTTCTTTCTTTAACATCAAACCCAAAAATCTAAGTTCACTCATTGTCACCATTGTCCATCGTCATTCCATCTCTCTAAATTTCACTCCACCCCATATTTCCACCTGGGTTGCACATCGTTGCCGTGGCGACAGCTATTCGCGCAAAAAGGAGAAGACGACAAGGTTCTATTGTCTTCTCAACAAGGAGGGGCAATTGATGGAAATTTTGAAATATTGTGGGGACAGTTTTGTCCCATGAAAAAAATCACTTATTCAATAGGGTAAATTACTGTAGCCTCCTCTAAAGTTTCTGACCTTTGTTGAAACCTCCACTAAAGTTGGGCATTATCATCACACCCTAAACTTTTTGACACAGTTGCTAGTAGACCCCCTATGCTATAATCCTCTAACAAGATTTATAAATTTCATGCCCAAAATACCATTGTAGTTAAACTTGCACCTTACCATTGGGAGATGGATATGAAGGGAAAATATGGAGAAAACAAATATTTTGGTCAATAGCAACTGTATGTGTATTTTGGACATTTTTCATGCCTCTTATTAGAAATTTCTAATAGAGGGATCTATTTACAACCGTGTCACAAAGTTCAGGGGAGGTGATTGTAATTATTAAACGGAAGATTTCAGCAGTGGTCAAAAACTTTAGGAGAGGTTTGAGCAATTTACCATGTCCAATAAGTGCTTAACAAAAGTAGGCCTAGGGTTGCTTATTTTTTTAATCAGTTATTTTCAAAATAAATACATATTGGGTTTTTTTGTCAAATATGAATGAATACTTATTTTTCTACTTACTGTGTCTTTTTGCGGTCCCATTACCTATTTTAAATACTTATATGAATATGTGCTTAAAATCATGGTTTTCAATGAACTAAAATGGGATTATTTTAGTAATTTTGTATGTAAAATAATTTATAAAAGGGTAGAATGGATATTTGGAAAAAACTGGTGCATCAATCTAACGTTTTCTGTCTGAGACAGTGATAGAAGGGAGGTTTTTGTTGAATTTCTCAAAAGTTCAAGAGAAATTTTTATATTTTACCCTAATAATAAAGGAACATGAATTCATTTGAAGCTGTGTTAAGCATAAATATTCCCTCTTGATTGGCATATGAGAGATGCTTGATACGTGTTGCTACCAAATTCTATACCCCCTAATGGTCTAATGGATGGGCATCAATATATAATTTTCTAATTATAAGAAAACAGAAAACGAACTCATATTCATTGTTTACTTGTAATTTGAAGCAATAACCTATGTCAGAGAAATGACATTGTTTGGAACATGGTGTTTGTTACTGGCTGATGCTGCTACCATGTATGTAGCAGAGAAATGGGTCACCATCCTTGTGTAGCCATCGTCAGACCCCTTGCACAGAGACAACCAAAAACAGTGAAAGATTATTTGTCAGCTCAGTTCAGCACTTCAGCTCATTCAACTCAATCCTTTGATATTATGAAAAAATTGTATTAAAAATATACAGCACCAAATGCATGACACAGTAATTATTTGAAGATGGTAAATAAAGAAACCATGTTTAACATACAATACATAGCTTTACTATCTCTAACACAAATTTTATTAGATTTACTTTGTTAGCAAGTAAATAATTTAATATTAATAGACTATAATTTGATGGCTTGTGGGCTAAAATTTCTTCTTGCTAAGTTGTATCGTCCATGTTAACCTAAGCTAGCTCCAAGCATCTTAATAATATGTACTGGGCCCTTTTATTGTATTTGATACTTCAAAATTGAAGTTGATGCCATCCACTATTGTTTCCCAAGTTGGCATCCCCACATGATTTGTGGGGTGGATGGTAATTAATTAGAGGCACTCCTGTCTGCTCCACCCCATCCCATCTCATGCCTCAGCAGTTCAGCTCATCAGTTGTAGTCTGTAGAGAATATACTTAGCCATCTGCCCATGCCACAGGTAAAACTGACTTCCTACACCAAATTTTATACACAATTTGGGCTTTTTTTTTTTGACCAGCCAATTTCTTGGTTTTGTTGAGGATATATCAATTAGATACTCATTCTACAGGTTAGAGATGGGCACATGGCACATTCATCAAGGTTTTTACACCCATTCAAGTTACATTTGTCTTTGATATGTGTGCCACTCAAACAACGTATTATAAAATTCTTGTTTTAATTAGAGGTGTAAAGTGGGTCGTGCATGAGTCGTTGGCCATCACGGGCCGTGTTGCCCTCCCCGGTGAAAATTTTGGGGGTCGGTCTGGTACGGTCCACAGTTTAGGCCCGTGTGGGCCCATGCCGTGCCGTGGGCCTGGGCTGGGCCATGGGTTTGGGCCGTGTTGGGTTAGGCCACAAGGTGGACCTTGGGCCTGGGCCAAACTGGGTTAGACTGATTTTTTTGAAAATTTTGATTTCTTTTCTCAGTAAAAGTGTAAAACTAAAATATTTAACTTTCCTTTGAACTTTAGGAATTATTTGAAAAATTAATAAAGGAGAAAGGAGAAATCTAACACATAAATGAAAAAAAAAAATACTTAACTAAATAACAATGATGGAATAACAAATTGGAAGAAAAATAGGAATTTTATTCCATTTAAATTTGCATAATACAAATTACAAAGCATGCAATGGTTGGATACTTGGATGAATGAAACATGAAAATGGAATAAATTAATAAAATATAAAAAAATACAATATAGTTACAAATTGAAAATACAAAATTACATTGTTAAAAAATTAACAAATAAATTAAATAAAATTAAAACAAAATTTACAATAATTTGAAAAAAAATAATAAAAAAAATCTATACAACTAGTCAACTTCATGAATCATGACTTTCATCATCTGCTTCAAGTGAAATATCTGGTGTAGTATCATGCCCTCCTTTGTCTTGTAATCTATCTTTTACATCTAGCCAATCTTTAAAGTTGATGCATATCTCTATACTTTCATCGTTCATGCAACTTCTCTTGTTGTCCAACACCCCGGTACCTGCACTAAAACACGACTCCGATGGAACTATAGACACCAGAGGGGTTAGTACATCACGTGCCATGGCGACGAGAACTGGATAGTTTTTTCAGTGTTCATTCCACTAGTTTAAAATATCAAAATTATTTGTTCCCTCACCTAAACTAGAAAAATTTGCTTGTAAATAAAAATTAAGTTCAGTAAATGAACTTGTTGTAGAAGTAGCAGATTTCTACCTTCTGCTTATTAAATAAACAAGTTTTTCTCTTCTACTACTAGGCTCAAGATCAAAAGTAGAAGATGGTGTACAAGTTATACGATTATTTCCTATTGCTTCAGATTCATATAAACTTTACATTTCAAATAATAAATTATTAATTTCTTCTTTTTTATTTCTAATTTCGATATTCATATTTTCACAATATGTTTCAAGTAAAATATCTAAACCATCTTTCCTAATCCTAGGATCTAATATTGTAACTAAGCAATAAAGGGGAGAAATGTTCTCCTAATATTTTTTAAATTTATTTTCCATTATTTCAACAATACATTTAAATTGTGGATTATTTCTACATTTTGCAAAACAATCACTAATCACCATTAATTGATAAGGTAAATTATAATTAGTTGGATACTAAATACCTGATAATTCATTAGTTGCATCATAAAAATGTTTTAAAAAATCTCTTATACAAATTGCCATTTCCCAGTCTTTCTCAAATATAATATCATTAGGCATTTTTGCATTATAAAAATCAGTAAGAATTTGTTTATAAGAAACACAACTTTCTAACATAGCATAGGTAGAATTCCATCTATGTTTTACATCTAATATAAAATGTTTATATTTTAAATCATAATTTTGACATAAATATTTAAATTCTTGTTTTCTTGCCCTTGAACTTTTAATATATATAATACAATTTCTAATTTTAGAATTATACACATTGCCATTTCCCAGTCTTTCTCAAATGTAATATCATTAGGCATTTTTGCATTATAAAAATCAGTAAGAATTTGTTTATAAGAAATACAACTTTCTAACATAGCATAGGTATAATTCCATTTATGTTTTACATCTAATATAAAATGTTTATATTTTAAATCATAATTTTGACATAAATATTTAAATTCTTGTTTTCTTGCCCTTGAACTTTTAATATATATAATACAATTTCTAATTTTAGAAATATGAGTAGAAATAATATTTAAAGCATCTTGAATACATAAATTTAAGATGTGACATGCACATCTGATATGAAACAATTTACCATTTAAATATGGTTTTAATTGAGATTTTAAAATATTTATTGCAGAATCATTATTGCTGTCATTATCAAAACTAATAGAAAATAATTTATTTTCAATTCCATAAGCATGTAAAGTATTTAAAATGCTTGATGCAATAGCTGGGCCAGTATGTGGCCATTGAAGCCTAGTAAAACTTAAAATTCTTTTATTTAAAAGCCAGTTTTCATTAATAAAATGGTCGGTAGCACAAATATAACTTATGTTAAATTTAGAAGTCTAAACATTAGAAGTAATTGCAACCTTAGAATTAAAAATTGATAACAAATAAATTAAATTTTGTTTATATGAATAAACAAAATTTTAAAGCATCTGATCTAATAGTATTCATAAAAACTTTTTTATATTGTGGATTTACAGAATTACACAACCATTTTTCAAGTTTATTATCTTCAGCTAACAAAAATAGTTGTTTTGCATGTAAAATGTATTTTGCTAATTATTGTCTCATTTTTTCTTGTGAATATTTAAATATACCAAAAACCCCCCTCCTAATTTGTGTTTGTGTTGTTTCTCTCCCTTCTTCTTTTTCTTCTTCCTTCTCATGTGTGAGCAAATGTCTGCTCAAATGGCTACTACCACCATTGCTACAATAACTAAAGTTTTTTCTACATTTTTGGCAAATTACTCATTTTCCCTTCTCTCAACATCCTCTACTTTAAACATTTTCCAAACTGGGCTACTCAACTTAGTGACCCTCTTTTTTCTTTCCCCTAGTATCAGTACCAGGGGCGAAAGTTCCACTTCCATCAATATCAATAGCATCAGTGCTAACACTATCATGATGCGATTGAATATCGTCAACAGTGAACATTTTGGGGAATTGGTTTTGGGAAGAACCGACCATTTTTTTAAATTCGAAAAAAATAAAAATTAATTTAATTGGACTCACCTGGATTGTTGAATTGGTGTGATGAGAATGGTGGAGGATAGGGCTATTTATTGGAATTGAAAATAATTCAATTGCCCAAAATACCCTAAACTAATTCATTGTAAAGTTATTTATAACTTTACCCAAAAAGCCCCCCTAAATTAGTTGTTATAGAATTCGTGTTATTTTTTGTCCCCTCCATAAGCAAAATACATAAATACCCCCCTGTATAGTTGTTTATAGTTATTAGGGGGGTATTTATGTAAAAACACCCCAAAAAGTTAAAACTAGCCATGGGGGTCCTAGTGGCTACTTTTTGGACGGGCCAAGCACAGCCCACTACGGGCCATGCTGGCCATGCCGTGCCGACCCGTGGACTACGAACCCCCGGCCCAGCACGACACAGGCCATCGTGCTAGGCCTAGCACGGCCTGCGGGCTGTCATGCTTGTCATGCCGGGCAATGCCAGGCCACGGGCAACACGGCCCGATTTACACCCCTAATTTTAATGTGTTTGAAAATTTCCCTCTCATAGTTTTCTCATATTTGAGTTGACCTTGTGCCCAACTATTCTACTCAAAACTGATTCAGTTAGCAATCCAAAATACTTTCAAAACTAAGAATAACGTAGATTAATTAATTAAGGCCTTAACTCTTTCACAGTTTTTTTTCTTGTCCGGTGAATTCATGCACCTTAATTAGAATTGAATGCTATTTATATAGGAACAAAAGATCTACAGACCCACCACAACACTATAAATACCCCTACAACTCATTAGCGTTTCCATATCGATCGAGAAGACAAAATACACACAGCTTTCTTGCACAATACCATAGAGAAAATTTGTCTAAGTAGTTGACAGAAAGAAAGATGGCTAAGCTTTTCTGCAGTTTCTTCTTTGTCCTCCTACTCCTTTCAGGTTTCTTAAGCTTTCCTCATTCTCATTTGTTTGTCTCTGTTTATTCATCCATATATATATATATGATCACTTGTATAAATTGCTCATTGTATAAACGATGCATGGTTGTTGCAGTTGCATCAATGGTGCCCAGTTCGGATGCTGCCTTATGTCGAGCTGTTCGGAATGGCAATGATTGTGATCTGGCGTCATGCCGCCAGTGGTGCACCCAGGAGTACAATGGCACTGGTCTTTGCAGTGGCAGTGGATTTAACCCCTATCGTTGTGTCTGTGTCTTCATTTGTAATTAAGTTGAATAATCTCTTCGCTTTTGTTGGTGATGGATTAATTCGGCTTCATCTAAATAAATGAGAATTGCACTATTAGTAGTTTGCTTTTTTTCTACCACCTCTTCTTCTAAGTAAATGCATATTAAATAAATTGGCATTGCTCTTTCTTGTACTAATCGAAGACAAAAGAGTTTCTTTATTTGTTTTCTGCTTTAATTTTTATGTTTTAGAACGTGAATAATTCAAAGGAGGCAACTCTGGACACTAACCAGGAAGGTCAAAGTCAAACCAATAGTAATTAATAATTAAGCTTATACCGTTAATTCATGATAGGGATGGCAATTTCAACCTTACTTGGTGGGTACGCATCCCTATCAACTTCAATGGTTTTTTTACTTTTTTTTTTTTTTCTTTTCTTTTTTTGACTTGGAAAACTCACTTTTGGGGCAGGGCGATTTTTGAGGTTTCACAACTTGCACAAGTACAGGTAGATTATGGTATTGGACTAAACTCAACCCTCTGTGACCTATATATTGTTGGAAGTAGGGGTGTCAATTGGACTGGATTTGGTCAAACCCGATCCGGTCCAATGTGAGTTCATTATAAATGGATCCAATCCAATGAATATTTTGCACCAGTCCAGTTAAATGTCTGGACAGTTCAATCTGTTCAAATATATTTTAATTTAGATTAGTTCTAATCCAAATCTAGTCTATTGACACCTATATTCTTACCTTCTATCAATGGACTAATCCAATGTAAATTCATTATGGATGGACCATATCCAATCCAATCCAATAAATACTTTGGACCATTAAGTCTAGACTAATCCACTTCAATATATCTTATAGGTCTGTCCAATCGAACCGTTGGAACCGTTATTTGGTTTTACTTTTAGGATTTGTTTTTTAAAAAAAAAAAAAAAAAAAAACCTGTTATTTTGTAAAATATCGTTGATGTGGTCAAAACCCATTTGTCTTGAGACGTTGGACCTTTAACCTGTTTGATCTGATTGTTGAGTCGTGGGTTATAATACATAATGTATTAAAAACTTCTGAAGGCCATAACTCTGTGCTTGGTTGTTGCACTTTTTTTCGTAAATTTAGACAATAATTTGTGATTTATGACCTATCCAACCCGAAGTGTTGAACATTGACCCATGACCGTGAGGCTAAAATAGTTCAGCCTTCGGATCCGTTTTTGATGCATTGGTTAAGACCATCACAGAAGTCGTTCATAAGACCCACTTCCACCAGGGTGGGTCATTTGTCCACAAGGAGCTGGAATCCTCTTAGATGAGAGATGAACAGTGAATGTCGGACCATGGATAGAAAAGGAACGCAACTAATATGGAAGGTTTAGATGGGGTAAGGCAGACAAAGGAGATTATGATTGATAGTTCCATTATCCATATCATCAACCCATAGCTTTGTGTATGGCTGGATGAACAGTTGAACACCGCTGCTAAAGTGGAACATGTGCTTAAAGCATGACCACAGTGCTAATGGTCAATAGGTGAAATTCCTCTTTTTTCTCTCTTTTTTTTTTACACTATTTTAGAAAAATTTCTTGATTACTTGTATGGTAGACATAAACCCATCTGAAATTTAGGGGTGTCAATTGGATTGGATTTGGTCCAATCCGATCCAGTCCAATGTGAGTCTATTACAAATGGACTATGTCCAATCCAATTCAATGAATATTTTAGTCCATTTTGGACCGATTCAATTCAATGTCTGGAGTACCTAATCTATTCAAATTTATTTTAATTTAGATTAATTCTAGCCCAAACTTGGTCCATTAACATTTATGTTCTTATTTTCTATCAATGGATCAGATATTGACTCAATCCAACCCAATCCAATATAAATTCATTATGGATGGATCATATCCAATTCAATCCAATAAATACTTTGGACCATTAAGTCTGAACTGGTCCAATTCAATATGTCTTGTTAGTCTATCTAATCCGCCTAAATTGATTTTGATTTGGACGGGGTCCAAAGGATCCAAGAGAAAATTTATGTTTTCTCATAGTTATGCGATTTCAGCATTATGTATGTGATGATGCGCAATCCGGTCGGTCCTAGCTATCGATCACCTTGTCTCGGACAGAGCTGAAGATGCCTAAAATAAGGGAGAAAATGGAGATTTCCGGGGAGGAACCCGGTAGGAACACTCCGAAGCTCAAGTTAATGTTCTTGAGGAGGCAAGGAAAATGATAGATTGCAAGACCAGAAAGCACAAAATATCACGCACCTCCTTTTTAGGGGGAAGGGGGCCTTTTATAATCACCCTGTTACACTCACTCCCATACCTCTGCCAGATTGGGTATCATCACCAAATGCCAGTTCGGGTGTCATAACCGCCATTGTCTTCCTTGTCAGGGCCGTCTCTGCCACGTCTGAGATGGCGGTGGCAAGTGGCCGTTGGAGGGCGGCTGTCACGTGTCGGACCCCTAATCAGTCAGGCACACCGTCTCCGTGTACGGGCTTCCTTGGCGTCAGGTACGGTTGTTCAGTCAGGCGACTTGGAGCCGAAGTGGTGTGCAAGGTGAAGTCTTGAGTTCAGATAGAAGTGTGGCCCGAACTGCCTCGAGATGGGTTAGCTGGGGTTTTTGCCCTTTGCGCTCCTTATAAGGCTCAGGGCCTCTAAGGGAGAGCTCGGGTTCCTCCTTGGGAGCTCGGGTCATGGGTTCCCTTTTCAGGGGAGCTCGGGTCGTGGGTTCCTTTTTTAGGGGAGCTCGGGGCTCCTTTTCTCGGAGCTCGGGTCATAAGCCCGCTGCCGTGCCGTGCTGGCGCTCCTGCTAGGTCACTCTCGATTGCTTCCACGTGTCACGCGGCCAAAGAGTCGGGCCAAATCTCCCTCCATTAGTATGAAACAAAAACTTTGAATTTACCATTCTTTTGTTGGGATTTTTGTGCAATATGATCACTAGATGATCTTCTTTCAAATATGCCTACCTAGTAGTGGTCATTTCATTCCAAAGGTCAGGCCTTTCAATCTAGAGTGTTGAGGTTTGGCTATTTAATCTATCAAGCACATCCTCTAGTCTTTTCCAAACTTTACTCTAGGCTGAGGGACAGCTACCTTAAAATTTTATCATCTTTTTATGGTGGAAATAAAATTTAAAAATAAAAAAAAGGAAGACAATAGATTACACGGGAGGACAAAGTCTTCCTTGCCATAAAATCGAAATACAATATAACATCTTTTGGAGGATTTAATAATCAAAAGTTTGGGCCCCAAGGTGATCCATTTGATCATTATGTATTTTAAATTCATTAACACATTCGTCATTAATTATTTAGTGCACAATTTTTTTCTCTGGAAAATTTATTAAGATTAATAAAATCCGCAAATTGGTATAAACAACAAAAGTAAACATCATTAGGGCTTTATTTGTTTGGAGTTCAAATCTGAAACCGGTTACGAGCACTTGGTTCAGTTTTGCATCCAATTGTTTGCACATGTGATTTGCACTCCTACCTAATATACAATTTGTATTTGTCTCAATTGCATTCACTTTATGCTCAATTTGGAAAGAGTATAAATACAAATATGTACAGTGTAAATATATACAAAACAATACAAAATACAAGGTTTTGCACTCTACAAATACATAACCTTGTATTTGTATTGTTTTGTAGAGCGCAAAACCTTGTATTTTGTATTGTTTTGTATGTATTTGCACTGTATATATTTATATTTGTACTTCTTCCAAACTAAGCCTTAAGCTGCATTTGGAAACGATGCAAATGGAGTGTAAATCTCGGTTCAAGGTAAATTTGTACTTTGGTTCACTTTTGCCTGTGTTTGGCAACATTATACTTATGCATTGACAAATGATAGACCAATGCATATTTACATTGATAATATGATGTAAAAGTACATCAATAAAAAAGAAGTAAATTTGCATTCAAGTGGACTTTTGATAAAAAATAATAAAAAAAAGCATATGCTTTATTGAAATTCATGTTTGTATCCATTACAGGTAAAAGTCCATTTGATAAGAAAGTAAATTTGTCGGTGCAAAACTAATCCAACTTTTCAATTTATATGAACCATTTTACACTCTACATATTTGCATCCACACTTATTTGCATTGTTTCCAAACACAGCCATAAGTGCAAATTTTGCAACACAAAATTGATGCAAAATTTGAAACCGCCTTACTCCTACCTCAATTCTCTCATAAAATGTGGTGATCACATCATCTTGCTTCCTACCTCACTCCCAAAAAAATTACTTTCCTCCTACCTCCAAGGCTCTATTTTCTTTCATATAAATTTCAAACCACTTCATTATACTTTTTAATGTACTTTTCACAAATCTATACTATATATTAAAGTGTGGATGTAGTGTGAAACTTTTTTTTTGACTAAAATTACCCATATTTCTTTGTTTGAAAAAAGGTATAAAAGTCATTTATTATAACTTTAATATCAAATTTAATGGTCATTAAAATGCTCATATTTATGTATTTAGTCCATGTCTAATTCTAAGGGTTGAAAATGTAATTTCAATTATTACTTTCCACATCATTTAATCCCCTTTCATTAAGTCTTATACTTAAGGTATTAAATCTCATTTTCTTTTATTAAATATTTTATTTAAGTTATTTTTCACTAATAAATGTTATTGATTATATCTATGTCAATATTTTTAACAATATAAACCTATATATTTTAAAATTAACTCAAAAACAAAACCATTATTTATCCAATTGGTGGCTAAGCAATTTAACCATCCGAATCAAATTGATCAACCTATGAAGTCATAGTTAGGTAATAATTTTTTTAATATAAATAAATATAGAAAACTTCAAAAATATAAAAAAAAATCTGACACATTTATGATATTTTTATTAATCAAATTAAAAAATAAGTGTAATAAACAAGAATTATTTTATTGGTAATGAAAATGAAATACATAATTTAGAATTGACCAAAAGTAAAATATAAAAATTAATAATAAATAGTTTAACTTTTGGGTTAAATGTATTAAACTTTAATGCCATAAATAAATAGTAAAGATTAATAAAATATAAGAATATAAAAATGAAGAAATAGAAATTTTTTGCAAAAAAAAAAAATATTCAAGCACGTGTATCTTATCATATATTCATCATATTAAACAAAAAGTAAGTGTGACATATCAAAAATGAATACATCTATAATTCTATGTTTACACTACTACTAAAAATAGAAATAAGATTGTGAAACTTTATTTTGACTAAAATACTCATTTTTTAATTTAGTCCTTATTTAATTATAAGGTTTAAATTGTAAATTGAACTACTATTTTTCAATTCATTCAATTCCCTCTATTTAAATCTTACATTTTTTTATAAATGAATTATAAAATGATACACCAAAAAGATAAAGCATTACAAAAAAAAGAGTCTAGCCAAGCAAGTAGCATTGTCAATAATGCTTGAAATTTTACAACTCGATTCAATTATCACATATTTGGATGATGTGTTTATTTGCAATCTAATTAGTATTAAAAAACAAAAAAATAATAAAAAATACATAAAATTTATAAAAAAATTGAATACATTATTATTATCATTATTATCATTTAGAATTATCACGTACAAAACACACTTACTAGTAAACAAGAAAAATAATTTACATTTGACTTATTTGTAATCCCATACATTTTACATCGATGTAAATGAAATTTGAATTGCAAAGAATGTAGGACACTTTTTGACACTACTCCCTGCAATGCACAAGTCTGACGTGTGCACTCTTAAATGGTATAGGTCCACTCTTAACTTATAATTTTTAATTTCAAATCAAATCTAATTTATTTTCCTAGCTCAAATAAAAAATATAAGTATTTTGGCAAATGTACAGGGTTTTTTTGGCTATTTCTGACGTGTCATATTGGGAAGTGAAAAAATGACAATTTTTTCTCTGAATTGCCACAACCACCCTAAGAAAATCTTTCAGTAAAGAAATCAAAATCATTCAAATGCCACGTAGACATATCTCTAATTTTCCATCAACCAAGTTTTTGGCAGAAAGTGGCGGAAAAACAAACGCACCGCAATGAATTGCTTCTCTAATTTTGTGTCCACGTTATGATGAGGGGAGGTCGACCCGGCCGAGCGGTTAGCTTGCACAGCCCATGTGACGAGTGACGATAGGACTACAGAACTCAAGTCAGGAGCTGTCCTCCGCCGGTCCGCCCGCCCCGCCGCTCCGGATTGAAGCTCCACGTCTTGCTTACGTCGATGCTCATAATAATTCGGCGAATTAAATATTAATATTTTGGCCTTTTTTTCTGCGAAAGAAATGAAAAAGGGTGGTAGATGTGTAGAATCAATGTAGATGAGAGACATTGAAGCACCTCGAGGTTGATTGGGTACACCGTAACACGAAGCAAGCAACAATGGCGGAAAACGAAAATACAAGGCTTCTCCAGTTCGCGCCCTTTCAGAGCGCCGTAGACGAGGGTTTTTGGAGGAGACTGTCTTCTCTCAAGCTCGACACCTTAGGGATTGACCAATCGCCCATCGCCATCACCGGCAAGTTCCCATATGCTTTTTCCTTTTTCTCCTCATTCGTTTCGGATTCTTCATTTGGTGAAACAATTCCCATCTGCACTGAGTCTTCTTCTAATTTACGTGTAGAATTTTCTTTCTTGCGTTCAATTATGACTGGAATTTGTTATTATTATCGCCTGCAAAATTCTTGATTTTATCATATTCTCTCTGTAGGTCTGTCTTATCTTGCTTTTCAGAAGCTCTCAATTATATATATATACATATATAGCTTTGAAGACACCTAGCAATTTTATGGATGTTGGAAAGTGGCGAATTTCGAACTATTCTGCTTGAAAGTCGAACTGAAGGAAAACTTTATTTGATTTGTTTAGTCCAAGATCCAGTACCACCTTCCACCTGAAAAAAGGTTAAGGAGAGATTTTATGTTCATTCTGCTATTTAAGACCATTACATATTCAAGTTGTGAGTCTGACATTGATAGAAATCTGTTTTAGGAATTGATAGGGTTTTGTTTCTGAACAAAATTATTATGGATAAATGGCAACGAGTATTCTAAACTAGATAATTCACTGATAGAGTAAATGAATCCTACTTGCCAATGTCACAAGCTAGGGAAGGACTTAAGCCTTCAATTATTGGAATCAAGCACTAGGTTTTCATTGTCAAATACATTTGGAAAAACAAAATTGAGGTGCACACATCGTCTTAGAGCATTATCTTTATACTAGTTCAAATAGTCGGACTTGGACCTCAAACCTCTATAAATGGGTTCAGTTTGTAGCCTTGGTTTATTTGAAGTAACTATATCACTCATCTTTTATTGCCCAAACTAGAATGTAAAATCTTAAAGCTTATACAGGTCATGCCTCTCTTGCCTTGTGAAGCACTTCTTTCTTCCAGACTCACTAAACCTCTTAAATATTTGTTTATTCCTGCTTTGGATGCTTTTGTGACTTACTATTGTATATTCTAACTTCTAAGACATGTGTCACCTGTGTGAACAGGTTTTTATGCACCATGTTCACATGCTCAAGTTTCAAATCATTTAACACTTATTGCTGAATCTTTGCCCCATGAACCAAGTGGACAATCATCAGCATCAGCAGTAACTCGTGGCAACAGGAACAGGTGCCCTGTACCAGGCATACTTTACAACACAAACACACTGGAAAGTTTCCATGGCCTAGATAAACAGAGATTGTTGAAAGCAGAGGCAAAGAAGGTACCCCTCTTCCAGTATAGGTTTTTATTTATTTCTATGTATTTCTATTTGGAAGTATGAATTGGTAACCTTCATGCAATGCCTCCCTTCTGCAAACAATCCTGTGATGTAGCACTACAACATCACTTAATAATGTAACTGAAGAAAAAGTTACTAACCAAAATGTATTTAGAAATCTGACACCGAATGGTAATGCTTCTTTATCATCAGATTTGGGATGACATCTGTTCTGGAAAAGCAGAGGAGGATGGTGCAGTGCTATCCAGATTCCTTCTAATCTCATTTGCTGACCTAAAAAAGTGGAGATTCCATTACTGGTTTGCCTTTCCTGCCCTGGTGCTTGATCCTCCAGCGACATTGATTGATTTGCAGCCAGCTTCGCAGTATTTCAGTTTAGAGGAGGTGCCAAAGAGGATAAATATTTTCTATGATTTGGTTCAGTTAGTCATTTTAGTTGTTTTTTTGTATCCTTTCTGATGTCAGTATTATTCATACAGGCAGAATCTCTGTCAGCAGCTTGTAATGCACGGCGTACATCAAGTGTAATGGCAGGTTGATCTGTTTGTTGTGTTATATCTGCTTTGGTTAATTCAATATAATGTTTAGCTCTGCTATTTCTTTCCAGGAGGCTAACTCACTAATTTTACTGCAGATGTACCATTCTTTCTAGTTACTATATCTTCAAATTCACATGCCACAGTTAGGCCATTAAAAGATTGGGAAGCCTGCAAGGGTGATGGCCAAAAGGTTTGTCCATGAAACCATCAGAGTTCTATGGATTTTGTATGTTAACTATTCTTGATATTGAGTAATATTTAAATAGCCCCTCTTGCAAAGTTATATGCAACCATAAATTTGTGTTTATAAGGTTTATCTAAGGTTACTGTGAAATGTAAATTTGTACCCATCTCTTCTTGAGTCATTACAATTGGTACTTGGCTGCCTGCAGATTCTTTTTGGTTTCTATGATCCATGCCATCTCCCTAATAATCCCGGTTGGCCTCTTCGTAACTTTCTTGCACTTATATGTTCAAGGTGGAATCTAGAGAAGGTTCGCTTTCTCTGCTATCGAGAGCAACATGGCTATGCAGATTTGGGTTTGTCCCTTGTTGGTGAAGTTTTGCTTTCAGTTCCACAAGGTAGAGCAGTGGAAAATGGGTAATGGCTCTCTTCTAATGAATATTCTCTTTCTGTGTAGTTTGAATTGGCTTATATCACCAATACTCTTCAATTCGTGGATTATTTGTTTAGGTTGGAGAGACCATCAGTCTATACCTAATGCCGTGGGATGGGAACTAAACAGAGGCAAGAAGATTTCCAGGTGTATAAGGCTTGCTGAATCCATGGATCCAATGAGGTAAACAGTTTGTGTATTCACTAGCTAAAGGCTTCATTTTTCAGTAACCGTATTGAGCAATTACAGAAATTGTTCACAGGTTGGCCATTTCTGCAGCAGATCTGAATTTAAAACTCATGAGATGGCGTGCTTTGCCATCTTTAAACCTAAACATCCTGTCAACTACCAGGTGCCTTCTCTTAGGAGCAGGGACACTTGGGTGCCAGGTTGCTCGTATGCTCATGGTGAGTATTCAAAAGGCAGTAGGTAAACTGTTCCAATTTTTCCAATGGTTAGCTGATGCAAGATTATATCCACCTGCAGGCTTGGGGTGTCCGGAAAATTACACTACTTGACAGTGGTCGGGTGGCTATGTCTAATCCATTAAGGCAGTCTCTGTATACCTTCAATGACTGCCTCAATAGTGGTGATTTAAAAGCCATGGCAGCAGCTAGAAGTCTCAAGCAAATATTTCCAGCTGTGGTGATTTTCTTTAGCTTGTCAATCTTTGTAGACCTGTCCAACATTTGGAAGGGTGTTTATTTCTCAATCCAAGCATCTATGCTGTACTTTGCAGGAAGCTGAAGGCATTGTAATGGCAATACCAATGCCTGGACACCCAGTGACAGCTCAAGAAGAAGGTAGTGTGGTTGAAGATTGCAAACGTCTTCAAGATTTAATTATTTCTCATGATGCAGTTTTCTTGTTGACTGATACAAGGGAAAGTCGATGGCTTCCAACACTTTTTTGTTCCAATGCCAATAAGGTTGATTACATTAGTTTCTTTTATTTTCTGTCTTTTCCATGAACTTTGTATTTTCATGGTTATTGCATCAGATGTAGTCTTTTAAAAGGAAAGAGAAACCACCACTTTTTTGGATATTTCATCTTGCATTTGTTATGAAGAAGAGACGATAGAATTCAGATCCAGCAGACTTGAATGATAAACTTAAACTTTATTTAACGGTATGGTAATCATTTATTTCATTTGCAGATAACTATAACTGCAGCTTTAGGATTTGACAGCTTTGTAGTTATGCGTCACGGAGCTGGTCCTTTCGGTTCTAGTAGTGACTATAAAAGTGAAGATGAAAATACCTTGGCAACTTCTATGGCCAACTTATCCCCATCAGAAGATGGACACAGGCAGTTAGGTTGTTACTTCTGCAATGATGTGGTTGCTCCTATTGATGTAATTATCCTGAAATCCCAATGTATTACACCCATTTCATAGTGGTAATATTAATCTTAGCAATAATTCTTTGGTTCATTGCAGTCAACTGCTAACCGCACATTGGATCAGCAATGTACTGTTACACGACCAGGACTTGCTCCCATTGCTTCTACCCTTGCTGTTGAGCTGTTGGTGGGAATTTTACATCACCCCAATGGGTAAATCATTAAGAACTACTTACATAATGAATAGTTGAATTTCTTGGCGATGGCACAGATCACATGTAGTTTTGGTTATTGTAACATGTTGGATTTTGCATTTTATTTGCTTTCACATTCTTACTGATAGTCTGGTGTTGGACTGGGTTTCTACAGGATACTTGCCCCAGGTGAGGTTGCCAGCTCCAATGGTGGGGGGAGTAGTGAACAACCTCTTGGTATTTTACCCCATCAGATCCGTGGTTCCCTCTCTCAATTCTCTCAGATGACTCTTGTTGGTCACTCCTCTAGCAGTTGTACAGCCTGTAGCAGTTCTGTAAGTATTCCAGCTTATTTTATTGCTATCTAAACTAAGGGTTGAGACAAAGATTTTCATTTCAAATGCTAAGTGTGACATTTTGCATCAATATACATATCAGAGTCAGAACCTGACAAGTAAATGAAGTGTCATGTATGTAAACTTTTGTTGAGGAAAAAAGAAACAGGATAGATTTTTAGGGTTGGTACCTGTTTCGACTAGTGCTACAGTAGTTCGAACCAGGAAGAGAAGAAGAAGAAGAAGGGTCTGTCGAAATCTGATGGATTACCCATACAGTCGACCCCCTTAATCTATATTAGACTCTAATAATCTTTACAAAGACAAAAATGCCCATAAGTGTGGGGCAGAGTGACTCTAATAACACTGCCACATAAGCAAGCTACTTAACAAACATAAGAAGACTAAACTATCCCTATTCAGCACACTTTAACACTCCCCCTCAAGCTGGAGAATATATGTCATATAATCCCAGCTTGTTACATAGATAATTCACTTTCCCTGAACTTAGAGCTTTTGTAAACAAATCTGCCCACTGGTCATTCGAGCCCACATGTTCTGTATTTATTTCTCCAGCAAGAACCTTCTCTCTCACAAAGTGACAATCAACCTCTATGTGCTTTGTTCTCTCATGAAAGACAGGATTGGATGAGATATGGAGTGCAGCTTGGTTATCACAGTATAATCTCATAGGTTTATCCATGTGAAACCCAATTTCTTGTAGGAGATTCCTCAACCACACTAATTCACAAGTAGTGTGAGCCATGGCCCTATATTCAGCTTCAGCACTGCTTCTGGCCACAACCGTCTGCTTTTTACTCTTCCATGTCACAAGATTTCCTCCAAGAAATGTGCAATAGCCTGTAGTAGATCTTCTGTCATTCACTGAGCCTGCCCAGTCTGCATCTGTATACCCAACTACTTCAAGTTTCCCCCCTGGTTTATACAATAGCCCACGGCCTGGAGCTCCTTTCAGATACCTCACAATTCTAAGAATTGCATCCCAGTGAGGTATACGAGGGTTCTACATGAATTGGCTCAGCACACTGACTACAAAGGAGATGTCGGGTCTCGTGATAGTCAAATAGTTCAGCTTTCCCACTAGTCGTCTATACCTTCCAGGATCTTCAAATACTTCTCCTGTATCACTGCTCAACTTAACATTTGGTTCCATAGGGGTCTCAGTCGGTTTTGCACCTAACAGTCCTGTTTCTTCCAATAGATCAAGGACATATTTCCTTTGGCACATATTTACACCTTGTTTTGACCTGACAACTTCTTTTCCCAAGAAATACTTTAATGTTCCAAGGTCTTTTGTTTGAAAATGATTTTGCAGAAATACCTTTAGTTTGCTAATCCTCAATTTATCACTACTAGTGATGACAATATCATCTACATAGACCACTAATAAAATCTTCCTAGCTTCTGAGTCATAGCTGAACACTGAGTGATCAACCTGACATTGCTTCATTCCAAAACTCTTCACCACTTCGTTGAACTTCCCAAACCAAGCACGTGGAGATTGCTTCAACCCATAAATTGCCTTATTCAGTTTGCACACCTTACCAACCTCCCCCTGAGCAACAAACCCAGGTGGTTGCTCCATATGTACCTCCTTCACCAGATCACCATGGAGGAAGGCATTCTTTATGTCAAGTTGAAAGAGAGGCCAATCATACATAACTGCCAAGGAAATTAGTACACGAACAGAACCAATTTTAGCCACCGGAGAGAATGTCTCCATGTAGTCCACTCCATACAACTGTGAGTAATCTTTAGCAACAAGTCTGGGCTTCAGACGCTCCACACTACCATCTGGCAAGTATTTCACAGTATACACCCATTTACAACCCACAGCATGCTTATCAAGTGGGAGAGTAGTAAGTTCCCACGTTTGAGTATGTTGAAGAGCAGAAAGTTCCTCCTCCATTGCCCGCCGCCATCTAGGTGAACTAAGAGCTTCTTGAACATTGTTAGGTATGGAAATAGAGGACAAAAGTGAAACAAACTGGCGATGTGAGGTAGAAAGACGAGATAATGAAACAAAATTGGAAATGGGATAGAGGGTAGAACTGCGTTTACCTTTCCGTAAGGCAATAGGTAGGTTAAGGTCTGAAGATTCAACAATAGAAGCCATGAGAGGATCCGCAGATGAGGTAGAAGCCGGAGGAGGGGCCGGTGTCGTTCGACGTGTATACACTTGTCGGATCGGTGGTCGTTCAATGGTGACCTGCACTGGATGAGGTGATGAGTCTACTCCAACAACAGCCTTTGGAACTGGATCACTGACAGGAAGAGGAAGAGAAGGGAAGGGTGAAGACAAGGGTGCTTCATGACTGGAGAAGAAGGGTACAGACTCAAAAAAGGTGACATCAGGGCAGACATAGCACTTTCGGGTAATGGGATTATAACACTTGTACCCTTTTTGAGTCCGAGAGTAGCCAAGGAAGACACATTTAATTGAGCGTGCATCTAGCTTGTCTATTCTAGGACTCAGATTGTGGACAAAGCACACACAACCAAAGACACGGGGAGTTAAAGGAAACGAAGATAAAGTGGGAAACAAGATAGAGAAGGGGGACCGACCATGAAGAATAAAAGAGGGCATCCGATTAATGAGAAAACATGCAGTGAATACAGCATCACTCCAAAACCGTTTAGGAACATTCATGTGGTGAAGCATAGACCGAGCAGTTTCAAGAAGCTGACGATTCTTCCGTTCAGCCACCCCATTTTGTTGAGGGGTGAAAGCACATGAGGTCTAATGAATAATGTCATGTTGTTCTAAATACTGTTGAAATGAAGTAAGAAAGTATTCACGACCATTATCTGAACGGAGAACTTTGATTGGAACACCAAATTGTGTGCGTATTTCAGCATGGAATTTTTGAAAAATGGAAAATAATTCACTTTTTTCTTTCATTAAGTAAATCCATGTCATTCTTGAACAATCATCAATAAAGGAGACAAAATACTTGTACCCATTATAAGACTCTATTTTGATTGGATCCCAAACATCTGAATGAACCAAAGAAAATGACTCAACATATGACTCTCAACATTTGGACTGAAGGACACACGACGTTGTTTACCAAACTGACATGACTCACATTGTAAAACCGACAACTGACTCAATGACAGAGCCAACATCTTGAGAACCTTGAGAGATGGATGTCCCAGTCGGCAATGCCATTGTAGAGGAGTAAGGGAAGTCTGAAGTGCAATTGAAGATCCACCACCGTCAAGGTAATACAATCCACCAGCTTCATGCCCCCCACCAATTTTCTTCCCCGTCTTGAGATCCTGAAAAACACAAGTGGAAGAAAAGAAGGTAACAGAACAGTTAAGAGCTTTGGTTATTTTATTAACAGACATAAGATTGAATGAAAACTTAGGTACATATAAAACAGATGATAAGGGGACAGAAGCCATGTCAATATTACCAACACCACAGATGGGAGATGAGGACCCATTGGCAAGTGTAACAGTTTGTGATGTGGATGTTTCAGAAAGAGAAGAGAACACACCTGGAGTCCCGGTCATATGATCTGAGGCTCCAGAGTCAATAATCCAAGAAGGAGTTTTAGATGACATGCAAGCAATACCTGATTGGGCAAGTGTGGCAGTGGTATGCCGTGAAGTAGTTTGAAGGAACCGTTCATACTCATCACGCGGTACACTCACCATCTCCCTCCCAGAAGTAGATGTAGATGTGGGAGGAGTTCGGTCTGCCAGTTTACTGTCACTGATATCAACCTCGCCTGCTACACCATGATTAGCCCATTTAGAGGGAGGGCCATGTAGGTCATAACAGAAATTCACTGTGTGTCCTTCCTTACCACAATGAGTACACTTCCTTGTAGAGTTATTTTTTCCTCTGCCACGGCCTCCCCCTGAGTCACGGCCACCCCGACCATCATGGAATTGCCACGGCCTCCTCTGGGAGCATGACTACCCCTCTTGTACTATGTCCACCTCCTCTAGCTGTCACAAGTGCTGATCTATCAGACTGTGTGGGGTTCTCAGTCTGTCCCAAAGAAATTCTACGAAGCCGTGAGAATACTTCCTCAAGTGTAGGAAGAGTAGAGCCCCCCAATGTTTGGGCTCTAACTGGTTCATATTCCGACTTCAACCCCACTAAAAATCTTGTAACATCTAGTTGTTCCCTTTGCTATTGTTGAACTTTAATATCTGGAGTGAGGGGATAATAGACATTGAGATCATTCCTTATATTCTTCATGCAGGCATAGTACTCTTCTAGTGTTTTGGTTCCTTGTTGTAAATCAAAGTACTCCTGATAAAGCTGATATACTCTTGTTGTGTTATCTTGTCCAGAATATAGCTTCTTAGCATGCTCCCATATATCCTTAGCCGTATCAAGGAACATGAAGTTGGCACTAATTTTGGGCTCTATACTATTCCATAGCCAAGTCATGATTTGAGCATCTTCTTGTTCCCAATCATCAAACCCTGGAGAGTCAACCGGTGACTTCTCATCTCTTACATGCTTTACTTTCTTTTTTGCCTTGAAAAAATGTCCACTGATTTAGCCCATGGAACATAGTTCTCCCCATTCAGCTTAATTGAGGTCATTTGTACCCCTAGGTAGTCGGGGGAAATTACCACACTAGGTTTCTGATCATTGTACCTATCTCCTATCGCTGTCATTGTACTCTTTCACAGTTGCCTCTAACCTTACTTCTAAGCTACAAGCCGATTGATGTTGTTCACAGTTTGATACTTCAGCACCTATTGCAGCCCCTAAGCACAACAGTGGGAGCACACACTTGTTATTATTCACACTACTGCTGACTTCACACACCTACGACCCACATAAGCATCAATTTACCACTCACTAATCACAAGTAGGCCCTCTTACAACCACTTAATAAAAAAATTTTGCATCACAAGCACCATAACACAGTCAAATCTGCTACACCCAATTCAGACTTGTTTAACACGCTTAAGAGGGCATTACACAACCACAAAGAGCTCGACAAGGTCACTGCATTCCACCTAACACCACTCGGCCATTTAAAGCAGTCCTAACACCACTCAACAACTCACAGCAGCCCTACACCATTTGGCTACTGCACACACAGCCCTTTCTAGGGCAACAATGAACCTAGTTCTCTAGGTTCCAATCAATACTAACAGCTTCTTGTAGGGTTTCTACCCAGAAATATCAGTAATGCTAGAAAAAGAGATAACCGACCTTCTTTTGAGAATATCAACCAACCATTCATTGCTGAAGTCACTTTCCTTGCTGAAGAAGGTTATGCGCCGCAGAGAGAAACGAGCTGTGATGTTTCTAACCTAGGGCGAACCAGTTCTCTCCATTGACTGACCAGAAACGAAGGAGAAGAGTCACGAACACTGTTGAGGTGCTTTACCAACTGAAGTAGGTCAGGAGCATGGCTTTGATACCATGTTTCGACTGGTGCTACAGTAGTCCGAACCAGGAATAGAAGAAGAAGAAGAAGAAGAGAAGAAGAAGAAGGGTCTGTCAAAAACTGATGGATTACCCATACAGTCGACCCCCTTAATCTATATTAGACTAATAATCTTTACAAAGACAAAAATGCAGAAGAGCAAGAGAGAAAAAATGCTGAGATGGTGCTTATGTGGCACCACCAATAAACGTTTACTGAATAAACATAAACGGAACCAAACACCCTGCAAGTGTTCATGCTACAAGGGTGATTAATTTATCTATTGAGGGGTCAATTTGCCTAAAGGGTACCCCACCTAGAACTCCTGTTGGCCGTCTGCTATACCACCCATGCGCTAAAAAATTTGTGCACCCCATGCATATGTGCATGTATCATATAGATAAAGTACAGGTTTTTTTTTACATGCATGTCAGTGCCTCCCTCTTGAAACTGTGAAATGAAGGCATGTTTATATTCAATTCTTTTCTGTTATTTTGGTCCAGAGTACTCAAATAATATTTTGCCTGTTTCAGGTGGTATCTGAATACAGGAATAGGGGGATGGACTTTATTCTTCAAGCTATTAACCACCCCGCATATTTAGAGGACCTCACAGGACTAACAGAGTTGATGAGGTCTGCAACCTCCTTTAAACTTGATTGGGATAATGAAACTGACAGCGATGATGATATTGCTGAGATATGACTTGCTCTTTTTTCCTCTTGGCAATTGTTCAAAACACAATAGGAAGTCGTCCCCTGTATATTTTCTTTGTAATATTTACAGTTGCCCTTGTAATCAGTTGTAGTGTTGTACAGATCTGCTCCTTATATTAAGCAAAGGCGCCTTCCTCTTTGTTGGAAATTCTGGCGGCATTTTTTTTCCATCCTTTGCCCTCAAAATTCACATTCTATGATTTAGTTCCAGAAGCACTGCCCTACTGAATCTGAAAACTTATGGGATTAGAGGGTTGTGAGATGTCATTAGAAGCATTGCCAAATTCTAGGTGGGGCAGAATTTAGTCTTTTTCTGTTAGTGGTGGTTATCAGAGCTTTTATTCACTTGTTAAGTCTTTGGAAATTGGAATTAGATGTTTCTCATTGAAATAAAGATTCGAAGAGATGCACTAATCAAGAGAGTTGCATGGCCACCATCTGAAGCTCGATAGGTCGAGCTCTATGAAGCATTACCATATAACTTGAATGACCCATGCCAGTGAGCCAGAGGAATTCGGATTTGATCCTCACAGAAATATTCCCAATTCCCAATGCACGGCTACAAGGGGCTGTGAGTACCAAATCTGATTTCGAAACAGAGACCCCAGACCCACTGCCGCAGTATCTGTAGTTCTATTCAGTAGTTCGATAAACAAAACCAATAGTTAACATTTCTCTTTTAAAGGCTTCTTTCCGGCTACCGCTATTAACAATTTAACATGGAATACCACGTGGTATTAAATCTTCTATTTATAGAAGAATAGGAAGACTTGAATGGAAAAGTCGTCAATTGCTGGTGAGATAATAGACCGTTGGGTTTCGTAAACCGTTAATGAGCATGGATTAACCTCTCGGACCATGTTGTTTCTAGGCTGCTGCCCATACGGAAAAGCCCAAGGCCGCAGCCACTCAGCCAGATTTGGTTGCTAACTTGCTATTGGTCCGGTTTGTCGTCTACCAAAATTACTATTATACGAGTTAAACACCTGAAATCAGAAGGATTTTTCACATTTTCGATCACTACATGGAAGCTTTTGAAAGTGATGTTAAATCGTTAATAGAAGAAACTTCTCTTCTTGACAATGGACGTTTCTCGTTGGCTGTTTTTGGTTTGAAAGAAAAGGTAGGACCAGGCCCTGGACTTGGTCTAATTGATCTCTAGTCCAAACAGTTGGGTCTTTGAGTGGCATGATGTATTCTACAGGTGGCATCAAGAAATACTCTACAGATCTCTATTTCTCTTCCGAGTATGTATACACACACACACCAATAACACCAACTGAAAGAGATGCAACTAAATCCAATATAGTTTTCCCAAATCCCAACTATTGGGAAGGTGCAATTTATGTAAAAATATGGAAATTGTTTTTGATCTCCATGAACTGATTAAATTCATCTTGTACAACATGAAGTAGGAGTTCTTCAACTTTACATGGCTCATCAAGTTTGGAAACATGATCAAGGATATACAGGAACAACAAATGCAGCTTGTAGTTAATGGAACATAAATATGCTCTCATAATAAAGAGTTAGCATAGGTTTATTTGATCTCACATATCAAGTGATCTTGGAGAACAACCACTGTTAATCGTGAGCTTGCTTTGTTGAGATCTCCTTACCATGAGAACACAGGTTCCACCATACCTTATCAAGACAAAAGATGAGCAGAACAGGGAGAATTATCAAGAGGCTAAACCATGGAACAAGGCAGAGAGTACAAGAGCATAAAAAGTAAATATTAGTTGAACAACCTCCTACCTCACTGTGCCATCTTTCGTGACATGTTTCAACAAATGTTGGGAAACCAAACTAAACATCCTTTTCTCCCTTCTGCCAAGTAACTGGAGGATGAACCACAGAGTTTGTGACTGCTTCCCCTGCTACACATTCCACCCTTTTGCTTTTGGCAGCCCGGATTTGATCTGCAAGTGAAACTGCTCTTCGCATTTTCTCTCTTCTTATAAACTCAAGATCCAATTTCTCAATAGTTGGATGATGACCATTCACCATATTCCTTTGCATGGAGATTTTAGCATCCATGGACTTCTTTTTGTGAATCTGGTTCCCCACAAACAGGTAATAGTATCAGTAAAACAAAAGATTGGTACATGCATGCATATATTTTTATGAGGGACAGAAAGAACCAAGCATATTAGTTCAAATGAGCTTAATGGCAATAACAACACAACTGGGCAGAGTGCTTAGTAAACAGAAAATATGAAAAGTATCCAGAATATATTGTACCATCTTGTGGCATAGGAGATCAACCATGAAGGATCCATCAAAGATCCCCCACCTTTCGGCATATACAAATTCACTTACTAAGATTTTCAACTTAAATAATTTGGATAAGAAATGTCTCTGTTGACCTAACCTTGGTCAGTCTCTCCTTGAGCTTTAACTCCTTTGAAATAGCCAACTCTTCTTTCTCCTCCTTTGATTTTCTCTGGATCTTTTTTTGTGTTTGTTCTCTAGCCTTTGGCTTCAGATCCCTCTCTTTTCTCTTTTGGGCAAGCCTTTCCATCTTTTCTGCTCTTGCCTTTGCTGCTCTCTCTGCTCTTAGTTTTGCAAGCTCCCTTGCCTTTGCCTTGTCTGCAGCCCACTGAAGCTGCTGGTTAGCCATCTCTGCTTTTATCTTGTCATAGCTATCCCAATCTAGTTCTTGTTGGTCATCTCCACCACTTCTTGCTGCTTCTGCTATGCTTTCTTCCCATTTTAAATAGAATTTCTCTTTTAAACGTGTCCATTTCAAGCGCTTCGCCCAAACCCTTCTCAGTGCACGGCCTATTCTTGCCTTGCTCAACTCACTGCAAGAGAAAATTGAGTATCAGTTCTTCAACCCAAGAATGAAAAGACCCATTTTCACTTCACCAGCCCACTGCTGCCCACCAAAGAAAAAAAAAAGTTCAATGATTTGTTGTCCAAAATCAACTCTCCCAACTTTTTGATTAATAGCCAACCACAATTTTTCCATAGAATATGACACAAGTATTGCTTCTGCTTCTAAAAGTGCACGTCTGGCCCAGTCAGCTGATTTGTTTGCCTAATAGACATAGAAGTGGCTTGATTTGGTTGAGTCATGAATCGACTTAAAGGGTGAAGCAAATTAGGTTGAAGGTCTTCAACTGACCTATCAACATCAGTATTTCAGATCTTTGATGGAGGAGAGCATACCTATGAGCATGTGGATATTCAGACATCTTCTTTCTCACCTGAAAATTATGAAAAAAAAAAACAAATTAGGCTTCCTTTTTCCTTTGGGGGGAGGGAAGAAGCATGAGGCTCAATGCACAAAGGAGCAAGGGATGCTATTTACCAGCTCTGTAATACCTCATACAAGGTGAAGAATAACAAAGTAGAGAACAAGAGTTAAATTTTGTTTGCTGTTTGTCAATTTATCCATTATTTACTTTGATTTACTTTGTTTACTGTCTGGCATTGTAGATTCAGACCATCCATTTTGATAAGGGAACATCCTGAATAAGTTATGTTTATAATATACTAATCCATGCCACCATACTCCCAACTTGTATCAAACTTTTCCCAATAAAAAATATCCCTTAAAGCTTCTTGATTTTTTTTTTCAAATAAGCAAGATTGCAAATGTACACACCTCTTGGCATCTGGCAGTGATTTTTTTATAGAAACATTTTCCATAGGAAAGCGAGTGATATGAAGAAATATGTTGACCCATTATGGGCTGCCACAGCTACCACAATGTGTATAAATTGAGGATAAGCATGATATCATCTTTTTGGTCTAAAACTGTCCTTGAAATAACGGCATGGGCTTGCATAGTCATTTCTACATTCAGGTAGGCAATATTTGTAAGCAGATAAAATAAAAGATAGACCTATTATTTGACATAGTTTCACCTACATCCACCAATAATATTTGTTGAACAACATCGCAGAACCAACTCATTCTTACATGACTTCACCTTAGGATCTCTCAAAGCTTCTATAGTTCTCTGCCTGATCAGCTCACGGGTCTCTGAAAGGAAAAGACAGTACCTCAAGCATTAACAAAATGAACAATTAAACTCTAACATAGGAGCTAGACTATGACTTTACCAGCAGTATGTTTCCGGCCTTTGTTCCATGGTATTCTCCCTTTGTTTGCTAGCCCTATCTTTCTTCTTCTTTGGGTTTCCTTGTGACTTTCATTGTTAATGCTACCTACAGAGGTTGAGTCACTATCAACCTGAATGCCCTCATTGAATATCTTCTTTAATGGCAGGCCTGTATTTGGTTGTGGTAGAAGATGTTTCCCAATCTCAGAAGCCTCTCTTGCACCAAGGCTGAGTTGCAACATTCCAGCAGAGTGCACTCTCTGGGAGTAATTAACAGATGCATATGTGCAATATATGTTCTTCATAAAAGCTGTTTGATTATTTGACTGCATTGCAATTGATGGGTACTGTGCACCCTCCACCAAGTAAGCATGTGGAGGTGGCCCCAACAGACTGTTCAGTACACAATTGAAATGTAAGTTTGGAATCAAAAACCTACTGGCTGAAAAATGCAGAAGTCAGATGCATTTCCATTAATACAAACTATCATCATTTGCTCCAGTGATAAGATAGTAAAAAAGGATATGCCAAACATCTTAAAAACGAAAAAAAAAACAAAACTGCATTTGTAGTAACCTTATCTTTTCAAAAATATGCTTTCTCTTATTTACAGTAATCTTATCTATTCAAAAGGATGTGCAAATGTGTATGCATGCAAATACATGTGTATACACAAGGATAGATATTTTTGTGTGTCCATACACAGTGCATATGCATAAAATAGAATATGTGGTATATATGCATATCACCATAAACATTCCAATTGTTACTATGGCCTCAAGTTGGACAGACTGACACAAGAATCATAAAATTATGAAGCTACTTACATATCAGCAGTAAATTTTCAACATCCAATCATCTTTATGGAGGAAATGAAACTGAAGAGATTCACTGGAACAATATTTTGGCATTTGACAAGTTTACGCGAACACAAGTTGAACAAATAAATATCAAAAGAACTGCTAATCAAATCAGTAACCATAAATTCAATAATTGTTCATTCAGTTGAGTTGTCAATAAAAATGAGATAACTCAAAAAATCATTTCTTTATCAGAAACAGATCCATATAACCCTCCCAAGACCCTAGATATCTGGACCAACATTGGGCGATGGCCTTTTTAAACATCAGTATAATTGTATAAAGGGAAAAGGAAAGTAAAATGATAAATGAAAAGCAGTTCTATGCTACTAGCAGCTAGCAACCTCTAACAAAACGAGCCATATTACCATATTTACAATTTACCTACCCCCAAGTGCAGGTTCCCAATATAGATTGCTCTAGTCAGACACCAAATTTGTTGACCTATGAATCCAGGTATTCAGCCTGAATGCCAGGAACTTTGCATCTCTAATGGTGTAGAGATGCAGCCAAGGAATAGAGAGCTCTTCTCCAATTCAGCCTATCACCATTTGGGAGTTGCCATAAATTTTCAGTAATGAATATAACTTTGGTCGTATTGAAGCTCTATCCCAATTGGACCAAGGTAGATTAGCAATATTTCACCATCTATGTTTCTAATTACTTCCCTAATACCAGATGTTCCTGGATATCCCAAGCTACAATCATCAAAATTGAGTTTTACAAAGCTCACTTGAGGAGGGGACCAAGGAAAAAGAACCGTAGTTTCTTTTAGTTGACTTAGAAGTCACCACATTACACCCCCTCAAAATGTCATTAATGCTAAAGCAGGATAGTTTATACAATCATAAGATCGTGATTATGATAAGTTTAAGCATAGAACACATGAGATGGAGTTGTCAAACATCGAGTTCCACTAGCCTCCATGTATATCACATGCCAACTATGCCATTATATTCACAAATGTAAAGAGGGAACTAAGTTCCCTTACTTCTTCAATTAATTAAATATGCAGATTGAACACGATACTGAAATCCCAGAACCATTTCAACTCACGTCCAATTCTCATCAACTCTGGCTGAGCTTTAATAAAGGAGAATTTCTCTTGTCTAAAATTGGGCGATTTTTTTTTTTTTTTGATAATTTTGACATTAGACGATATCCTATGTCGTTTCTAATTTCTAAACAATTATAATCCACACTAAGTAATCGATCAAAAAAGATAGGCTACCACGAAGAAGATTTTAAGAACCTGGATGGATTAAAGGTACAATTCTACACCCCCAACAATTAGAAAACACATTGCATTGGGTAGTTAAGCAATTCCATTGATGAATCCTGACCATACTCAATTACATTCTTCCACCCCACCAAAAAGGAGAAGGGAAGTAACAGAAACAAGAAAACAAGCCACTGAAATGATGGATTATTCACTAATCTGAAGAAAAGTTTCCCAATGTCTTGAAGAAGTACAGAAAAAAAAAAAAAAAAAAAAAAAAACTTTTCAGGGCCACCCATTTCAGGAGACGAGTGAGCTCACGAGACTTGTAGCAAATATAACTAAATAAGCAACATCTCCCGAAAATAAAACTTACCCTCGAAAACAAAAACAGAAATCTGAAGCTAAGACGCAGAGAAGGAAGCACTAGACTGTGAAGAGTGAGACGCAGAAACTTACAGGCGAGGGAATGGCAATTCAGGGATGGCTTGATTCACAACATGAAGAGTTGTTTGTAGAGTCATTTGCACACAAACATCAAAGCGAAACTATTCGACGATTTTAACTCCCATTGCTAAGATAATGGCACTCTGTCGAGGATGATGGAATTTTGGAGGAATTCTTTCTGGTGCTTTGTCTTTCGACCAGATAAAAAAAGAAGGCAATGGAAAATCTGGTGTAATTCTTTGGTGTATGATATCCCACCAAAAAAAGATTATGTAAGGGTGAACTGGGTCCATCTTTGAAATATCAGGCGGGTAATCGGATGCAAGTTGTAAAATCCGAATCCGGGACAATCGGATCGGAAGTCGAATTGGGTACCGGGTTTCGGAGTCCGTTGGCAGCCTATTTATAACAACGTCTAGGGTTTTCTTTCTTGTTGTGCGTCTCTGCTCTGCCGATCCCTAAACCCTGTTACGCAGAGAGGAGGAGCGAAGGCGGAAAAATGAAGACCATCTTGTCTTCGGAGACGATGGACATCCCTGATGGGGTGAAGGTCAAGGTGAAGGCGAAGATGATCGAGGTGGAGGGCCCCCGAGGAAAGCTCTGCAGGAACTTCAAGCACCTTAACTTGGATTTCCAGCTCATCAAGGATGAGTCGGGGAAGAGGAAGCTTAAGATCGACGCCTGGTTCGGCTCGAGGAAGACCACCGCGGCCATTCGGACGGCCATCAGCCACGTCGAGAATCTCATCAAGGGCGTCACCAAGGGATACCGATACAAGATGAGATTCGTCTATGCTCACTTCCCCATCAATGCCAGCATCACCAATGGCAGCAAGAGCATCGAGATCCGTAACTTCCTTGGTGAGAAGAAGGTAATACACATTATAACGGGTTAACTCGTCGCCTTCCTCTTTTATTTTTCGTGAGATTCTATTGTCTTTGTGCTCTGTAACTCTATTGTTTGCACTTATTATTAGTATTATTTTCAAATGCACGGAGGTATAATGTTTTTCTTCTTTATTTCCACCTTATTTTCCTTTTTCCATGTCAGTTCTGTAATTTTTCTGCAGCCAAGTGAACATTTTGAAGCCTCGATTTTTGGGGTAGATTGTTTGTTTGTTTCTCTTGAACTAAATGAATAATAAATAATGATTCCTGGTAGTGGAATACTGGTTTTGCATTTTCCATTCTATTTGTTCTTTAAATAATTCTTAAGGCTCAGTTTGGAAGGAGTACAAATACAAATATGGACAGTACAAATACATACAAAATATAAGGTTTTGCACTCTACATATTTGTATTTGTACCCCTTCCAAATCAAGCCTAAAGAGGAAGTTTGCTTAATAAGAGCTATATATGTACTTGATTCTATCGTTCTACTTGATTGATGTAACTCATTTTTCTTGTACCCTTCTGCAATATTTTCTTATAGTTCAGAATTGCCACTTACTTGATGTTGACTCCTTGGTATTATGAGATGGGCATTTTTGTTTTCCCGCACTCTAAGGTGCTTTTGAGTTTTGAAGAACATGGTATTTATTTCATGGGCTTAGAAGAGCAGGATTGAAATGATAAGAATGCTTGTGTTGAGTGTACTAATATCTTTTGCTCTTACACTTGAATTAATGCGTATTATGTGTTATCTATCGGATCAAATGCTTATCAACATGACAACATCAATCTGTTGTTACCAACAATATCGTATCCTATTTACTTGCTGTTGCCGAACTTCAACTAGTTGAATGCATATAATGGGGATAAGGCTCTGTTGAGAAGTGTTGAACCTTGAAATTTTCTACCTTCTTATTTGGTTGATGTTTATCAATCTCATTGTCTAGAAGTCAGAGTTACACCAACAGTAAGAAAGTGTTATTTCTAGTACATATTTAATTTATTAGAATAGAACCTAAACAAAAAAAAGGAATGAAATTGTTAAGATAACAAGTATAACGACTTGCTGATTAGACTGCCCTCAAACATGGAAAAATCCACCTTGCTAATGAGGGTGCAGGTGATAGGATTAAGAATCACATCTTGCTGACTTAGAATACATTGCTATTGGATATTTACTAATCGTTTCTGCTCGAAAATTTCATTCCATCATATGTTTATGTATTATTGTACTGTCTTCAAATAATTGATCAGTTAGGGATATTGATTATTGTTGAGGGTTGCTGTTCTGCATTGCAATTCTCATGAAGGCTTTAAAATTGTACCCATTAGGACAATTGGTTTGATTAGTTATTTGATAGTCAGGGCATGCATTTGTCTTTTATGGTATCAGCATAACCAGTGTATGATTTTTCTTGAAATGTTTAGCTAACGGAAGACATTATTTGCTTGTCAAGGTTTCATTTTGTATGTACCCTTTGTCACTTGGGCCTCAGTTTGGACAAATAAATGTAAAATACAAGGTTTTGCACTTTACGTATTTGTACTTGTACCCCTTCCAAACTGAGCCTTAAGGACAAATACATCCTTCACCTTCTCTATCATTAGGTTCTCGAGGCAGTAGCACTAGTTTTGTTTACATGCCCTTTTGAGACGCAATTATATTTTAGATGAAGGATATCAGTTGATGATGTATATGTTTATGATGCTTCAGGTTCGTAAGGTGGATATGCTTGAAGGTGTAAGCATTGTTAGGTCTGAGAAGGTGAAGGATGAGCTCGTATTGGATGGGAATGATATTGAACTAGTCTCACGGTCAGCTGCCTTGATCAACCAGGTACTTCCTTTTCTCTGTCTGTGTCCATATTTCCCGTCCTCTTTATTTATGTTGATGTGCTGAAACAATTATTTCTGGTTTTTTATAACAGAAATGCCATGTAAAGAACAAGGATATAAGGAAGTTCCTTGATGGTATCTATGTAAGCGAGAAGGGAGCAATTGCTGAAGATGAGTGATTGATTAGCTATAGCTCTTAGTTTCAGTTGATTTTTTTAATGGAGAGGCTGGTTAGTTGTTTTTTCTTTTGGTTGCTCCATAGTCTGTTCCTTCAGTTTATTGAGACACCATCTTCAAATTGTTTGGAGTTTAAAATTTTGTGGAATCAGACTTTAAAATTATATCATGTTCTAGTTGTTTCTTTTAAGTCGTACTCATTGGCATATATAGCTACTTTTACTTCTCTCAGGTTCAGCCTCTAAATGCAATTTGTCATTGGGTTCAGATTTTCTGTAGTTTATTGTGACTAAGCTGATGCTGATCTTTAAGGTGGGTCACGGGTGGCAACCAGGATCGTTGTTGCCATGCTCTCTTACTTCCCCACAGTACAGTGTGATGTTCAAATTCTAGCATCATTCTCTCTGATAAACGCCTGAAGACATTGGGGATTCTTGGTTGGAGGAATTGACTTACCCATTGTAATTTAAAAATTTGCCACATATGTTGATTATCCAAATCCAAATCCTGTGAAAATCCTATTTAGTAAGACTGATTCCTGAAAAATCACTATAGGAATATGAGGAATCAATCCGTCACTATTTCCTGTGGAGATGCTTGAAGTTTCAGGTGATAGTTTTACAGTTTTACTAATCAGTAATGTGATGCAAGTTTTTGTCTAGATTAGTGAATTCCAAACTCTCCAAAATCACTCTTTCTTTGAGAGATGATTTTGTTAAATCGTTCCTTCCAAGTACCTATAAGCACTAAAATAGGGTTTGAAATTATGAATGTAATTTGGTTTACTAAATAAATGCTCCCCGGTTCCCCCTAGTAGAAGTAATTGTTTTAGCTTTTAGGCTTTTAGCCTTTTAGCCTATGGATTTATCACACAATAGCTACTCTCGAAGGCATTACCAAAAAACAAAAGCTACTCTCAAAGGCATCTGTTTTAGATGACTAATACTGATTTAGCGGGTGCTTGCCAGCCACAAAAATGTATGTATGATCTTGTATGAAGACAAGAAGTAAAGAACTGCCACTTCTACCTGTTATGGAAAACCAGAATGATATTAAAATGTTAAATTGTTAGTGTTCAAATATATTAGGTACTGTGTAGAGAATATATTCTACATTTATTTCATTATATGTTGATTAGTTGGATATTTGAAGAAGAAATCTGATCAGTTTCAAGTCGGCTAATTATCCTCAATCCAAACTCAGGAATCAGGATAGAGCTAAATCTCTATTTCAGCCAGGTTACTTTAAGTCTGAGAAGTTTGTCATTTGGAAGAACCAGATAACCATCTTCAAATGCACACATTCCCCTTTTACCTGTGTCTCCGACTCTGCCCACCTAACCTCCTAGATAACTCAACAAAAGTCTGTTTACACCCTGCTTGACGAGTTCACCAAGTTTTGTGTGTCTGAGTATGCCCACCTATGTGTCTCTGAGTATGCCATGGTTATCTGGTTCGAATATTATAAACGTTTATTTGAAAAAATGCTGCTTTAAACATGTATTGGTTTTATTATTTGGCTGGACGTTTTATGGGCGTTTGGGGAAACAGAATTTGAGTTTTTCCTCTATATGTATATAAATGATAAATCCAAGGTTCAAAGTATCGATAGATTTGATATGTATTGGCCTGTATCGGCCAATACGTATCATATACACCCTTCCAGGGGTTTATCGGGTCAGTCATCGGTTCAGAGGGTAGTCGGGCCTTAAACCGACTCCTCTGAAAAAAAATGTACCAACACAGGCAGACGAGTATCAAACTTATAGTAATGACACTTTCAAATTGGGGTATTATAGTCATATGGATATTTTAAAAATTACATGACAGGTCAAGATGGGTAGTATAGTCATGTAGATATTTTGAAAATAACGTGACAGGTCAAGATGGGTCAGAAACACAATAAGCACTTTTTCAAAAAATACTTGAAAAAAAAGGCAAAATTTTGAATTTATTCATAATGGACTCATTTCCTTAAAAGATCACCTATTGGGCTTTTATTTACCAAACGCATAAGTGCTTATTATGTGGTCTCGGTCTCAAATAAGTACTTTTTTTGGGCAAATTACAAAGATCCCCTGTACTATGAGGTCAGTGAAAAATTTCCCCTTGAACTTTCATTTGCAACAAAGACCCTCCTGAACTTTCACTTTGTGGAAAATACCCCCTTCATTAGAGTTTTGTCGGTTAATTTGGAAAAAGATTCTCCTTCATCTATTTTAAATTGTTTAAATCCCTAAATTACCCTTTTCTTATATGTTTGATTGATTTATGTTTCGATTATTTTTTTTCTAAATATAACATTGAAGCCTTCTTGATTGCTCCAATAGATCCTTGTAGATTTTTGGCTAGACTTAATATTCAAATGAAATGGTAAAAGTTTTTTTCTGATAGATATAAATTTGTCGTTTTGTTTGGTTTTTCTTGATTTATTGGAAAAAGAGTGGATAATTTTTATATTTTAAGATGAAGAGAAACATTCATATTAGTGGAATGTGCTAGTGAAATAATTCTTGTTATTTTAATTGGTTTCATTTGGAGAAAATGGAGGTATTTTTGGTTAATTAGGGTTAAAGAGCAGGGAAAATAGAATAAGGAAAGCCTAGGTGGGCAACTTAGTAAGTTAATGTATTCCTTAATGTTCAAGGCATTTTGTTGCAAAGTGAAAGTTCAGGGGGGTCTTTTTGTCCCAAATGAAAGTACATGGGGTATTTGTAATTGACCATATACTATAAAGGGGTCTTTGTAATTTACCCTTTTCCAATCAAAAAACTTGGTTTGGACCTATTTAGCTTACACCATAGCCTTTCGAGTCAATACCAAGTTTTGAACACCCTAGTGATTCATCAAAACCGTCAAAAGAAAATAGCAAAACCTTGACAATCCAAATTGTCCAAATCCGACTTAACTTTATATATGCATGTATAAATATTACATAAATGAGTATTTATGCATGTAAATACTTGTATATGTCTTCATTATTATGTATATGCAATTATGCATCCACAAATGTACATATTCATATATTTATGTATTTTTCACTGCAACTATTTATATATTTATATGTTTATCTAATACTTAAAATTATCTATACATATATGCACAGTGGTGGATCCAGCATCCAGGAGGCCCTTTGATTAGTGGCAAGCATTATCATAACATCAATTGTATTGATACAGCTTTTGATGCCTTTCTTTTTTATCTTTTTTTGCAACCAGTTCAGGGGGGCGGTTTAGGGCTCTTCCACCCCCTGAACCGGTCAGACCCCCGATACACCCACTGGCCAATACGGGCTGATACGTGTCAATACTTTAAACCTTGCTTGCTCATAACATTTTTTTGTAACAAAGATTCATTAAATGAAGCAATAATAATACAAAGAAACTACACAACAAAGCTAAGAGAGTTAAAGCAAAAACCAGTCAGCTAGCCAAGGCATAGCCGAAGTACCCTAACTCTCTCAAACCTTTCCACTCAAGCATATGCGCTAATTGATTTCCTTCCATTTTAACAAAAGAAAATGATTTATTCTCAGGCACAATGATTTATTCTCGGGCCCTTTGTGTTGGAAAACTTAGTAATAACATTTAAGTATTTAAAACAAAAAATTGAAATTAAAATATTTTCACTCTAAACATTTTAAGAGAAATAGATGCATCTCACAAATGAATCATCTTTTTTCCTAATTTTATCTAATATTTTCAAGAATATAAGGATCTAAAAACTAAAAAAAAAAAAGAAAGAAAACACTATTCGAAAAACAGCAACAGTTAATTAAGACGGTTTTGCATTAAAAAAAAATAACTTGGGGGTTTCAATTTGTAAAACAATAAGAGAGAGATCCCCTCAAGTGTGTCTCATCCTTAGGAGTCTACTTGGTTCATCTCCTTGATTTTCTCCTTCACAATCTAGCTACCCGCTCCAAGCATCCAACCCTGAAATTGAAAAGAGAACATATGGTTTGAAATATCTTTTAGTTTTCAAGGCAATACTTGTCTGTTGTCATATTGAAAAAAAAATGAGGATATAAGAATCATTTCACTTCTCGTTATTTCAGTTTCAGATTTTAAGTAGGTCCTAAGGGTAATTGTGAAAAAAGAAATAATTTTTTTATTCTATTTAAAAAATTTTCAAATCTCGGTGGGGGCAATTACCCACATTGACATATATGTAAATCCGCCCATGTGTATGCATGTATATTGTATGTCAACAATTTTTCCTAAAACATGACAATGGTGATCTTTCTATACATAATAATGTTAATATTAAATAAACATAAATTCCCTAGAGTATAAGAAATAAATACATTTGGGGGATTGTTAGACATAGAGAAGTTAGACCGACCTGACATTAACCGGAATCCAACGTGAAGTTTTAGAGTTGGGGGAGGGGGGTCAGCGGTCAGCCCAACACGACCCACGGCCCAAGCCTGTGTGGGTCCGTACCATGTTGCGGGCCTGGGTCGGGTGGGCTGAGGTCGTGTTGGGCTGGGCCATAGACTGGGTCTTGGGTGTGGGTCGAATTGGGCCAGACTTTTTTTTTTACATTTTTTTTTATTTTTTTTGTTAAGTAAAACTAAAATATTTAATTTTCCTTTGGAAACTATTTGAAAAAATAAGAAATCTAACAGAGAAATGAAAAAAAAAAATACTTAACTAAATAAGAAGTTAAATAGACAAAGACTCAAAGTAAATAACAAATTAGAAGAAAAATATGAATTTTATTTCATTTAAATTTGAATGACACAAAACATACAATGGTTGGATGAATGAAATATGAAAATTGGAAAATTAAATAAATTAATAAAAAATACAATATTATTACAAATTGAAAATAAAAAAACACGTTATTAAAAAATATCAAATAAATTAAACAAAATTTACAATAATTTGAAAAAATGCTACATAACTATTGAGTATACAAAAAATATTGACTTCATCATTTTCTCCTATTGTTCTTAACTTTGATGAAAGAATGTATGAGAGACTTAGAAATTAAGACTTGAGAGAATATGACAACTAGAGAAGAAATTAAGAGAATTGCTGAATTGGTGTGATGAGAATGGTGGAAGATAGGGTTATTTATAAGAATTGAAAATAATTCAATTGCCCAAAATGCCCTAAAAACTAGCTACTTTTTAATTGTTGTGAAGGGTATTTTGGTCATTGTAAAACTATTTATCACTTTACCCAAAATGCCCCAAAACTAGTTATTATATAGCTGTTAGGGGCACTTGTGTCATTCTTTCTCCCCCAAAACCAAAATACATAAATACCCTCCACTATATAATTGTTTATAGCTGTTGTGGGGGTATTTCTAAAAAAAAAAACATCACGATAGATGTCGTGCCAGGCCATGGACCTGAAACCCCAGGTCCAATACGGTTCAAACCGTCATGCCATGCTGGTCCAAATTCGGGCCGGGCGGCACGAGATTTACACCTCTAAACCCAGTCCAACTTTCACCCCTAAGAGTGCGGACCCTCTTGGTTCCTTGCGTGCATGGTGCATTGTATAATTTCTATTTGAACTAACCATAGGGACCCACAACAAACGAACTAACTGTATGTATCAATAACGTGTTTACTCTTGATTGGATGACGTTGCCCCTTATGCACGTCTTGTATGGAGCAGATCCGTTATCTTACGTGTGGGATTATAGGGATATACCCTCGTAGATGCTCTTACATGTGTCTAACCTATAATATTAAACTACTCCGTTGTGGAAAAAATAAAATGTCAAAAACACCCTTAACCCCTTGACATGGACACGTGAAAAAATCATGTGTACGCCTACGCCCACAGGCACAGCACTCTCTACACTTGTGTATCCAAAACGTGTACATTTTATAGCGCACATGCGGAAGAATCCTGTTTCAGCGGAGTTAGAATGTTCTGCCAACAAAACACGTTCCAACCATCTACCAACTTAATCTAACACTGTACATCTAAAACCACTGGAAAAGTGGGATCCGCCATGTAGAGGGTTGGGACGTGTTTTGTTGGCGGTTCCAATACCCATCAATTTCATCTGATGGGTCTGATGATGGGATGAGATGTGCGGTGACTGATTTTATTGGTAGGATGTTGGAATGTGTTTGTTAGCGGGAGATCCCAACAATCATCGAGCTGTAGACGGGGACGTACGTGTAGAATATCAGGAAGTCTGGTGAGATAGACTCACAAGACTCCTTCCTCTGCTCTGCTGCATCGCCCCCTCTCCGCGCACACGGAAAGGAAGGAAAGAGACAGTCCTCCCGTGGGTAAACATTTTCCGTCCGCATTTACTGCTGCAACCCAAGCTGCAGGGTTATCTTTGGCCTTTTCCCATCTCCCCCACCCTCTCTCGGAATCTCTCTGGTTTCAAACATGCAGAAAGAACGCGATGGATCATGTGAATTGGACGATCAAGATGGCAAAGAAGAGGAAGACGACACAGAAACAGTTGAGCTTGTGCTGTTTCAAGTCTCTGAATGTTACGTTTACATGGTGAGATTGCGGTTTCTTAGATTTCTGTGTCTTTCTGGATCTGTGAATTGCTTTTATTATGAAATTCTACAGTTTAGATTCATAGAATCAAGGGTTTAATGTCCAATTATCGATCTCTGTTCTGGTGATTCTTTTGCTTATAAGATGCTATAAATGAATTTCTACGCCAAATGCATTTGGAAACAAAAGAACAGGAGGAGTTGGTAAGGGGAAATTATTGTGTGGGATCCAAGCCTTGGAAGTGAGAAATGAATAATTAAGATTGAAAATGGGGATGGGCGCCACAAGTAGCATCTATGGGAATTGGAAAAGAGAAAGGCATCCCCATGACTGAATTTTGTTTATCGAATGCTATATATGTTGGATGTGGCGAGAACTTCGAAAATTTTGATCGAGAAGGAAAAAAACATTCATAAGAAAAGCGTGTGGTTGTCGAAATTATGTGGCATTTAAACAACTGATACTGCGTATCATCTTCTGTATACACCATCAAGTTGGGGGACTTAGAGATTATATTCTTCAGTCTTTTTTGAAAATAAAAAATCTATTTCTTTTCAACTTGTTATGATAACTACCTCTGTATTTCTGCATTTTTTTTTAGAATAGATTTATTTGTATTCTCGTAATTCCTCTGAATGTGCTTTATCCCCTCATCATCCGAATTTAAAATTTTTCCAAATTAACGTAGGGGGGGGGGGGTTCAACTAGGATTACTGATTAGTTTTGGAAAGTAATCTCTGAATCCAAACAATATATTTCCAATAATTATTGATGTAGCTTGATACCTGGCTTCTCAGATCATTGTATGACAACATTTCATTTGTAATCTTTTTCGTCATTTCATAAGTTTATCCATACAGATTTGCAATATCTTTTTTTTTTTTTTTTCTCTTGTAAGGAAAGGAATATTTTCTGTTTATTATTTGGTTCTTTTCATATCATCCTTCTAGAATTAGAAAAAAATTAATCTCTTTCTCTCAGAGTTGACCTTATATCTAAGTGTTATCTATGATTTATCAAGACAATGGCTTTGTATGTTTTCACTATTAATTACAAATTGCAATCATGCATTGTATTAGTTTATAAAACAATACGATATGTTTATTTTGTTAGTCTCACTTTTAATTTACAGTGTAAGGAAATTTTATATTACAGTATAGTATGCTACGTTGACAAGCCAGCTCTGTTAAATGCTTAGATGAGCCCAACTCGTTATTCATCTTGCCTCTATTGTTTCTTATGTCAAGCGCGCCACTGTTCTAACTTGTCCTGATGATGCAGATACCTCCAAGGATAAGCGCAGCTTCTTACAGGTTATTCTCTTAATATCTCAGTTCTTTCTTATTTTAGGATCAAGATGATCATTTACTCAACTTGTGATTAGTAATCTCATTGAGATAAAGCCACTGTGTACTTT
Source organism: Nelumbo nucifera (assembly GCF_055504915.1). Classification (NCBI taxonomy): domain Eukaryota; kingdom Viridiplantae; phylum Streptophyta; class Magnoliopsida; order Proteales; family Nelumbonaceae; genus Nelumbo; species Nelumbo nucifera. The sequence continues at coordinate 18,086,394 of NC_142649.1, forward strand.
CATGTAATGACCACATTTCAAAACGCACTCCTGCTGTTTATATCTTGCAAGTACTGAAGGAAGTCATGTTCATTTTCACTAGACAGATTGGTTCTGTATCCCTGTATGGTGACACTAGATGCAAGACAAAGTGTCTCTAATGCAGTTGATGTAAAGAGAGCAGCTTTACAATTGATTTAGCTATATAATCTACCAACCTCTGTAGAAATGAAAAATTATGTATATTAAAAAATAATAATTTGAATTTTTGTATACTTCCTTCTCTTTTAACTTTTGATGAATTTCCTTTCATTATCAAGAAGAAAAGTAGAAAGTGTGCAGTGGACCCCTGTTGTCTGATGTACTGGGCCCTCCTTTTCCTAGGCCTGTTAGTTTCTTCCTCTGTATCAAAAATAAAAAATAAAAAAAATCTCTTCCTCTGGATCAATTTATCATTGAAAACGCAGGTTTGAGTCTGAAGCAGCTACTTTGTGCAAAAAAGGCCAAAAGTTAGGTTCCTTATACAGTCCACCCCTCCCAAGACCCAACACAGATGGGACCAACATTGGGTAATGGCCTTTTTTGTGGGGGCAAAATAATCAACATTGTGTAATGGCCCTTTTGAAATTATTCAAGCATGACTGTGAGACTTGCATTTTTATATGCAATGAAAGGAGACACTTAATGAACAATAAAAGGAACATCAAAAGGTGTAATTGGAAGGAGAGCACACAAGTTCATTTTGTCACCTTTATGAACTGCATTCCTGATACAAGTTTTCAAAATTTTTATGGCTATGTACATATTACAAAGTGGTAGGAATAAAAGCCTTTTCAATAAAAGGGTATGAAATATTTTAAAGTGAAAAAAAAAACCACCACCTGCACAATGAAATAAATAGTCTATGTGATACCTCACATCACATCTCACTTAACTAATTGAGTTGTATTTTGTATTTTGTTAAAAGATTTATGTCTGCCATCTTTTACTTAGAATTGGAGTACGAAAAGCCTTGGTAATCAGGAACTTGATAATTTTGCTCCAGTGATAAAATTGGTGTGCCATATTGCGTTTTCTTGAGAAAAAGGTAAAGTATTGTATTAAGCTTGAAAAAGCAGTACAAGTATCAAGTATGCTCCATGTACAGCCAGAAACTATACAGGGAAGCCACCAAAAAACTTGGCTCTCCCAACTAAATACAAAAAATCAGACTGCGGCAAGAAACAGAGTACTATAATAAAAAAAAAAAATGATGATGTGGGATGTCTTTTAACATATTGTTGGCAGATAACCAAGGATGCAAAATCGCCACAGCCTTAGCTGCTGAAACCTCTAAAAGGGTGAACTTTCCTTCAAAAGTTCTCCCATTCCTCTCTTTCCACAAAGCCCAGCACACAACACGAGGAATGACACTCTAGAGCATCTTACCCCTTCTACTCAAGCCCACCAACTTCCAGGAAGAAAACAACTAAGATAAAGATCTTGGCAAACACCAGTTAACACTCAACAGAGAGCAGAAATGTAGAGCTGTAAAACTGGTCATGTTGGGTTGGCATGGCATGGCCCATGTGCGGCCTGCTGGTCGTCCCGGGCCGTGCCTCCCTCCCCTAGGATATTTTGGGGGGTCGGCCCGACATGACCCACAGCCCGAGCCCGTGCGGACCTGTGCCGTGTTGCGGGTCTAGGCCAGGTGGGCTGCAGGCCATGCTGTGGGCTTGGCTGGGCCTTGGGCTTGGACCGAACCAGGCCAAAAAGGCCCAAACTTTTTTTTGTTGTTTTTTTTTGACATTTTGATTTTTTTGCTAAGTAAAACTAAAATACTTAATTTTCCTTTGGAAACAAATTGAAAAAAAAAATCTAACAAAGAAATGAAAAAAATACTTATGAAAATACAAAATGGACAACAAATTGAAAAAAAAATAGAAATTTTATTTCATTTAAAATATAAAAAATTACCCTATTGAAAAAATAGCAAATAATTTAAATAAAATTGAAAAAACTACTCCATCTCCTTAACTTCAATCGTTTGTTTCATCAGGTGTAGTAGTGTCATGCCCTTCTTTGTCTTGTAATTTATCCTCAACATCCGACAAACTTTAAAGTAGATATCTTTTTTCTTGTTTCTCATGGAAGAGCAAATGTTTGCCCAAGTGGCCAGTACCACCCATGCTACTGAAGTTAAAGTCAATCCTGGATTTTTGGAAAACGGCTTTTTTTCCCTTCCCCTCAACCTCCTCTATTTTAAATACTTTCCAAATTGGGCTAGTGAACTTACTATTGGGGAATTGGTTTTGAGAGTTGGAGTTGGCCATTTTTTTTAATTCTAAAAAAATAAAAATTAATTTAATAGTACTTACCCAGATGGTTGGATTACCGGCTTAGAATCTCAACTTGATTTCAACAGTTGAAGCCTCAAAGGTGGAGGATAGGGCTATTTATAGGAATTAACAAATAATTCAATTGGCCAAAATACCCTAAAAACTAGTTGTTTTTTCATTGTTGGGAGGGGTATTTTGGTCATTATAAAGTCATTTATCACTTTACCCAAATGCCCCCAAAGTCCCAAACTAGTTATGTTAATAGCTAATGGAGGGGCATTATTGTCTTTTTCTTCCCCCAAAGCCAAAATACATAAATACCCCCTATATAGCTATTTATAGGCTTGTAGTTGTTGATTGAGGGGTATTTCTATAAAAACCCCCTAAAAAAGCTGAAACTAGCCATTTGGGGGGTCCCCCAAGGCCCTCAACGACTAGTTTTCTCGGACGGGCTGCACTCGACCAGTTGCGGGCCGGGCCGTGCTGTGGGCTGGGCTGTGCTGGCACGTGGGCCGCGAGTGGCACGATATGCACAATCATGCCATGTCGTACTCGTGCCGACCCATGGACCTAAAACCCCCGATCCAACATGGCCCACATGATTGTGCCGTGCCTAGCACGGCCCGCGTGCTGTCGTGCCAGGCCGCAGGTGGCACAGCCTGATTTACAGCTCTACAGAAATGACTGAATAACTTATAAGTTGCATGCCTCATAAACGAAGTGGCGTACCTTGAAAAATATTTCTTTGCAATCTTTGGCTTCTTTCTTCAATAAGTGGTATGCTTTAGTATCATTGCAATCTGTTTCTACCAGCAATCTTGAAGTGTAGTGTTCCACTTGTAGAACATGTAGCTAATGTTCTAGAAGATGGTTACACTTCCAAGGTTTTAACTTTTAACTGCATCAAAAGGTAGCATTGACCAATTAAGACCTCCCTTGGTGATCCATCCATCTTGAATCTTTATCTCTTTACTGATCTAGTAATTGTTGGTGCTGCCTATGAGCTTTCTTATACCAGTCATAAGAAACATGTTGATGTCTTGAACTGAATGAAACTGTAGTGAAAATTCTTTTATTGGTTTGGTTGGACCAATCACCATGCTCTTTGATGCAGATTAGACCCAATAGCTTAGGTTGTGTTTGGTACCATTTCTGTTTCTGCCTGAAACATTTTGGGTTGATCAATATAAATTGGTTAGAGATGTGTTGTCACATCATATATCAGTGTCGCTTCAGCTAGAAAGATTAGATTTCACGAGCAAGTAATGTCAAATACTATAAATATCAATGATCAGTCCAGCACGTGCATTTTTTATGGTATGCCTGTTTCAACTATAAACAACCTCAAATAACAATTGTATGCCAATTTTTATTGATTATTCCAAAACATTTCAGATAGAAGCTGCATTTGTACACAACTGTGGAGTTTGATAGGATGTAAGATAAATTTCCAAATATGTATGAGAGTAATAGGTGAAGTTGCATAGAAGGCAATATAACCTTTTTTATGTATGCATGGAAAGTGATATAATTTATAATCACTTGAGCAGTTTGGGATAAAATTACTTGATGTTACATAGGAGGATTGTTAACTCCATATGCAGCATACAAAAGTGTGCAAGAACAGAAAATTGATTCCAAAATGCCATGCCTAACTCGCACATCTCACTGTATTTTGTAGAATTCAGAAGTAGCCCAAGAGACATATTGGACAATTTGCACTTGATTTCTTTAACTTTAAACTCTGTGTGGACAATTTTCTTGGAAGACAACATTTTCCAGACAAGAGTGCACTACAAAGCATACTTGTTCTGATAATTAAGAGTTCATATTTGCTAAAGTACTATGTAAGTGAATTCCTGAGATTTAATAAAAACAATCGACTAATTGTACAAGTTTCCAAGACTGATCAATTATCTGAGCAACCATCATTTTTATGGCTTAACTAAGCATGATGAAGAATCAAATATTGATTCATCCAATAAAGAAAGTTCAATGCCACATAAATGTGCCATGTGCATGCATGATGACATGTGGCTTGAGAGTTGCATCACCCATTCTAGCTGGAAAGAGATGCTGGGATCATGTGGAACTCTCAGAGATGCTTTAGTAAAATGGTAGTCTCATAGAACAATTTACCTTAATGATGTGTGTTGTTGCATGCAATTCTTCGTTTATTCTCATTCCTGAACTGTAGGTCATTAAAAGAAGCATCGAAAACATCTTGATGATAACTTGGCAAGATAGATTACATGGTTCTGACCCTTAAGATACTGATGAATGCTTAAAAGATTCCAAGAACAGGTCATGGGCTGCTAAAATCTGCATTCATGTTGTAAATGGACCTATAACCACATTATAAAATTTGTGAAGCCCCCCAGTTATTGAGAGGAATAAATAGGAAAACCACTCATGAACTTATTGTAGAGATGCAGATGATATATGTATTGTCCCTAGGGCTCTCCAGAGTGCCTCATCCATGTAGTTGGGAGGATGCCCATGAACACAAATACCTAACACCCTATCTTTTGTTAATTTTAGGTAGGTGTCCATCAAGTTGTGGGCCTTGTGGCTTTCCAAACGTCAGCTATGCTTGATTTCATCCATAGCTGTTTCTCATCTCTGACATCCCTTTTTCACTTTATTCTGTCTTTCTGCATGCCAAATACAGACTGTGATCTTAGATGCATTTAGATGCAAAGTTCATGAAGTCCACCATATCTTTTTCTTTTCTTTCTTTCTCTTGAAAACAGTAAGGTATTGTATTGTATTTGAAGATCTAAATCAATATATATTAGCCCAATTGCATAAAGGAGCTGTATATTGGGAATATACAGATATGAATCAAAATACCATATCCTTTTCTTTTACCATTTGAAATGAAGATAATGAACTCCGAAGTCTACTCTTAGGGCTGATGAATGGAATGTCAACAAATGGGCATGGGAAGGGACATTGAAAGTCATCAGCAAAGGAGAGGAGTGCATTATCAAGCTTGAAGATAAGACTACAGGTGAGACATTCTTCTGGAAGAAAATAATGTGGTGTATTCCTTTATATTGTTTATGTTATTTATTTGAATTATTCATAGCAGGAGACCTTTTTGTTCGATATATTCCTTAAAATTTTTGTTACATTCTTTAGGTTAACTATTTTAATTATTCAAAGCAGGAGAACTTTATGCTCGAGCATTTTTGAGAGAAGGGGAACCACATCCAGTGGAACCTGTAATTGACAGCAGCAGGTTAGGTTCATTCATTTGTTAAGCAAGCTCTGTGTTTGTTTATATATTACCTATTACAAGCTATGATACATGGATAAGTCCATGTGAGTGTCATATCATGTCAGATACTTCATTTTTAGTATAAATTTTGTCTCCAACACTTCATTCATCAACGCCTTTTCCATGGCTGGGTATCATAGCTTATGAGTTTTCTGGTGTCACATAATTTCGTCTTATGAGCTTAATACTTTTGAATCTCTTTCTTTAGCTTGAAATTGTTAGTCTTTATGTTTACCTGCAGAGCATCTAAACTTTTCTTTGTTGTTTCTTCAGATACTTTGTTCTTCGGATAGAAGAGAGTATAGGTAAGCTATGATCCTTTCCAGTTTTATGACAATTTTTATTTTGAATACTTTTGCTGGACTTGGATCAGAGCACACAATTATAACAATCCTACTGGGAGCAGGTGGCCAAAACAATTCTTGGGATGCCTGATTAATGTTGATGTGGTCAGAGTTACTCCAAATATATGCATTAGTAGTGCTTATAGTCTATAAAATATACTGTCTTAGATTATTTGTTTGAGTGAGCTAGGTGGTTGACTGGACAGTCAAACATTTGACCATGACTCGATAGCCAAAATGATTTTATGTTTGGTCCAAGGTTGACAAATTTGATTTTGACTAAGCAATTTTTGTATCTCTTTTACTTTTTAAACTTATTATTTGAGTAACCATCTGATTCTATAAACATTTATTTAAACCCTGTCAAGAATTATACACTCTGCTATAATTGGGTCTAATTACTCTTATCCATCCATGGTAGGTGATCTAATAAAGGCCTCAACGAATAGATGCAGAAAATCAAGAATTTGTATTTCTAAATGTGAAAATAAGCATTGGTTATTGAAGGAATATAGTTTAATGGAACAGTAGTTGAATTTGAAGTCCAAATTACAATTTTTCTCAATATATAATATGCTTGTAGTTGTTGTTGTTGTGGTGATACTGTTGCATACATGAGCTGAACAAGGGTGAGGATGGGCTATAAGACATTGTAATAAATCCATAGTTTTAGTAGATTCTATGTAATATATTATGACATGTATAATACAGATTTACTAGAGAGAGAAATGTCTTTTTCTATGGTGATTGGTTTAGGTTTGCTATATTCTGAATTATCTGTTGGTGTATTTAGAAAGAGAGGGATTCCAAAATTTGTGTGGATGCTAGTAGTCTTATCATCAATTGGAGCTTGATTCATAAAGATTAAAGCGAGCTTGTTACAAAGAATGGCAAAAGATTAGAAATGCAAAAAACTTCAAAAAATATGAAACAATAAGAAAGAAAGTTAATAAGTAATAGAAATTAAATTTAGGTCATCTGATGAGCTTTATCATAAATTAGGCACTAAAGATAAAGAAAAAGGAATTTACAAACTAGCAAAGATAAGAGAAAGGAAATGTAGAGATTTAAATAAAACAAAAGTGGAAAGACTTTTGAAAAATTATTAAATGAACACAACATGTAGAGGATGCTAATGGAGGAGAGACTAGTAACACTAATAGTGTTAAAAATAACATGTACCTTCATAAAATTAGAAGTAGTGAAATGAAAGAGTCACTAAATAAGATGAAAAGAGAAAGACATTAGGACTAGATATGAATCCAATAGAAGTGTGGAACAAGGTTCAAATTTTTGTTACATATTAGGGTGTATTGGCCATCAGGTGTATCGTATTATTTCGGTAGCACCCCGATACACTTAAATAAAAGGTATTTTGGATTCGGGAAATTTCAGGGGGGGTTATCAGGCCAAAGACCGACCCCTTCAGGACTTTTGAAAAAAAAATATGCGTGCCTTGCAAACACCTGATACACAAGGGTTGTGCATATCAGGTGTATCGATATTTAAAACCTTGGTGTGGAAAGGTATGGAGAAAGAGGAGTATGGTACCTATATTTAACAACAAAGGCGATATACAAAGTTGTAATAACTATCAAGGGATCAAACATGTGAGCCACATTATGAAACTTTGGGAATGAATATTTTAGCAAAGAGTACGACATGAAACAAGTATATTGGAGAACCAATTTGTGTTTATGCTAGGGAGATCAACCATGGAAGCTATCTTTCTTTTGAGATGATTGACACAATACTCATTGATCAAAAAAAAAAGAAAGAAAGAAAGAAAGATCTTCATACAATATTCATTGATCTAGAGAAAGTTTGTGATAGAATTCTTGAGGAATGATATTGTGGGTCTTGGAAAAGAAAGGGGTTCTAAATAGGTACATAGAACTAGTATGAGGGTGCAACAACTAATGTTAGAACACTTGTGGGAGAAATATCAAATTTTATAGTTACAATGGGTCTTCACCGTCAACCAAAAAAAGGGTCTTCACCTAGGCTCAGCACTTGGCCCTTATTTATTTGCATTGGTAAAAGATGAATTGACTAAACATATTCAAGACGAGGTCCCTTGGTGCATGTTGTTTGCTGGTGACATTGTTTTAATTGATGAAACTAATAAAGGATCAAATGCAAAATTAAGCTTATAGACAGATGCTTAAAGTAAGTAGGACTAAAACGGAATATATGATCTGTAATAGGAGTGCAATCAAGAGATAAATCAAGGTGACCTTTTTCCAGTACCTTGGTTTGATGATCATAACCAGGAGAGATTGAAGAGGATGTTGTCCATATAATTAGAGCAGGATGGGAAAAATGGAGGGGTGCATCTAGAGTTTTATGTAATAGACAAATGCCACTTGGATTAAAAGGAAAATTCTATAAAACAATTGTAAGGCCAGCTATATTATATGGAGCAAAGTGTTGGGCAGTCAAGAAGCAACATGTCCAAAAAATGAGTATGACAGAAATGCATATGTTGTGTTTATGTGTAAGCACAACCAATATTGAGTAATGACTTTTTATTATATTATAGTTTTGCATAGAATGTTTTATACTATATTAAGTATTAATATATATTTTTATTAGGGGTGCAACCTGCAATTTGGACGGGTTAGGGTTTGAGTTTTGTCAAAATTTGAATGGGCCCAAGCCCGAAGAAGTGTAAAATGTTAACTCGGGCCAACCCGAGTTGCACCTCTAATTTTTATGCATGAAAAAGTATAACATATTTTAAATATTTAATATTGATAGGCCTGGAAGCTTGGGGCTGGGTTTGGACCTAGATTAAGCCTCTTCTATTAGGTGCTAACCCCAGCTTGACCAATGATCACCCTTTTTTGTAAAGTGTTGCAGGTTATGATACCAGATACCTGTATAACAGTGTTATATCATGTCAGGTACTTAAATCTTAAGTGTACCTTATCTAAGCCTTGTCCCACCGTTTCCCTGCCATATGTAGGTAATAGGTCGTAGACTATACCGTAAATGATCTTTTCATATATTTTTATGCACTATATAATAATATATTTTGACTACTTGTAAAAATTTATGGACAAGTCGAAGGCTCCTCTAGACAATTTTATGGGTTCTGAATCCCCCAGATCCAAGCTGTTGCCTTTCCAAAATCCAATGTCCATTCAGATTGAATTTATAATAAATCAGTCATTTTCTAAAAGTAATATGTATGTAAACTTAGATATCATTACAAGCCAGGAAACCATCATGGTAAACACTAGTAGTATGGTAACTTCAGTTGGATCATGATATCTGTTTTAGCCTTTAGTGTGCCATAACACCCCCTTCTGTTTATTTCTTTCCTTCATGCCTCTTCTCTTTCAGAGCCGATTCTTTATGCAAAATCTGATGCTCATGCATCTGTGATCTATGTAGGTGGTCGTCTACGGCATGCTTTTATTGGTATTGGGTTTAGAGAAAGGCCACAAGCATATGACTTCCAAGCTGCGCTTCATGACCACATGAAGTATCCTTGCATCTGGTTTCTTTGTTTTTTTTTCATTTTTCATTCAGTCTATGTGTTGTTCAAAATACTGGTAGTATATATGAATCGTATGTTTTATTTGACATGCAAATATGAACTTAAGAGCAGTGCAACCTGTGACAGTTGTTTCTTCTTAAATGTTTGAAAGATATCTGAACAAAAAGAAAACCGCTGAAGAGATGGAGCAACATTACCAAAGCACTTCATCAGTTGATTACAGTCTGAAAGAAGGGGAAACTCTAGTACTTAAAATAAAGAATGTGAGATCTTTTGCAACCATATATAACCTGTGTAATGTTTCTGTGGAATAAAATCATATATTGGTGCAAATTTGATGATAACAGTATGAATTCTGTATTGCAGAAGAAAGGAAGCCGCAGAGTTAGGTCTGCTTTTTTTGATCAGGGCCTCAACAATCTCTCATTAGATGACAAAACAAATAAGAAAGATCCCATGATCTGTCTTAAGCCACCACCCCCTCCAGCTGCAACGGTTTCACCTGTTAATTCTGAGCAGATGTCTCCAGGAAGTTTGTCATCTAACTTAACCCTTGAAGGAACTACACAGACTGAGTTTATGCATTCTAGAAAGGAACAACCAAATCATCAAAGTCAGATCTCTGAGGACACTGCAGAAGATGACTTTGGTGATTTCCAGGCAGCAGGATAATTTGGTTTATGAGATTCAGTTACTTTTTGAATGCTGAAAGTGTACATTTCAATTTTCTGGGTGATATGCTGGCTTTATTTGATGGCTGAATAATTTGTTTGTGATTAAATGCTTGTTTGTCTGATAATTGTTTCTCTGGGATCACCTCTTAGATTGAGTTCTGTACATTTTTGTAATACAACCAATTTTCCGTTCAAAATTGACAGATCATGTGGAACATAACTCACCTTAAGTCTGTCTTTTATTTTTCAGTACGCATTTCAAAAAACTTTTAAGGAATTTGTGCTAAGCAAGCAAGGGGACATGGACACGAGGACATCTGGTCACGGTTGAAGTGGCTGAATTGAATGATCTATTGTCTGTCTTTCAGTGAATAGGTCGTAGGTTGTGAACTCGATGGCTGAATAGTATGTTGGATACTTGGATTGATTACTATACTCAAAAGATTTATTACCTGACAATTAAATATACAATTGTAAGAGCGGCATCCGCCCAAAAGGAAAAGGGGAGCAACGAGGAGGCCAGTAAAGACAAAGTTGCTTTGATGACATGGCGATGTTTTCATTCAGCGCTTTCGTTTTGTTCATGTGTGTGAGGACACGCAAGCTAGTGAGTGATGCTAGTAGAGTCCAAGTAAGTAGAGCTTCCAATATTCTCCACCCCAATTAAATTGCAAGGCCTTGATTTTGGTATTAAATAAAATATCAACATGATGCTTAAAAGACAAAAATACATCAAAAACATCTGATTTCCATTGCAACGGAAACAAAATTTGCTATAAGCATCAATGAAAATTACATAATATTGAAACCTTGCATTGGATAAAATTGGAGCTAGTCCCTATACATCTAAAAAAACCAAATCTAATGGACTGGAAATAGTTGTAGAAGAAGGGGGAGAGATAACCTATGACTCTTGCTTAATTGACACGACTCACATACTAAATTAGGGTTGAAATTAAATTGGCCTTCATATGGTAATCCAAACTGGGACACAACTTGCCTCACAACTTGCATAACCGGATATCCAAGCTGTTTGTACCACTCACTAACGGAAACCCGTTCATTGACTAAGGCTGAAGGCCAATTCGTACTAATCATACTTCCTGGAAATTGATAGAGGCTGTCTTTACTGGCTCCTCGCAGCAGGATGTTCCCCATATAATCCTTCACAAGAAAATAGTCACCATGAAACTCAAAAAATAAGTTGTTATCACAAGCAAACTTGTGAACAGATAACACATTTTTAGATAATTTCGGCACATGAAAAATATTTTTTAAAGCAAATTGATGAGTAGTAGTGCTAATAACTGAAGAACCAATATTCTTAATTGCCAAACCTGAACCGCTCCTCACTTTAACTTGATCGATTCGTGCATATTCAGACTGAGCCTATAGATTGTCAATGTCAGGTGTCATGTGATGTGTGGCACCACTATCTGGATAACAAGTTGGGTCGAACAATGATTGAGAGGGAGTAGTGCTGTTGTTGTAGGCGGTTGGTTCTGTCTCTTCGTTCTTGTAATTCAAATCATAGCACCGTCGACATTTCACAGCTCCATGTCCCGGTTTATTGCAAAATTGACAAACAATTTGATTGTCGCGCCCTCTACCTCCATTATTTGTATGGTTATCTGAAGAACCACGCCCCCTGCCTCTATCGCAGTCGTTCATGGGAACAGTATATTGATTGTTGTTCTGATTTTTGTTCTTAAAATTAGCAATATTAGCTGCAGGGGGTGTGGAGTCGACAGGAGTAGCAGTCTATTCTAGCCAGCTCTCATGACCAATAAGAATGCCTAAAACATCAACATCAAGGTCCTCTATATCGGAGCTATTAGTAATAGTAGTCACAACAGATTCATATCCAGCTCCTAATTCGGCAAATATGTAGAGAATTAAATCACTCATGTTAATGGGTTCAACAACAATAGAAATGCTATCAGCTATAAACCTACCTTTCCGAACATATTCAAAAATAGTCATACCTCCTTTCTTGAGACTCTAAAGTTGTCTTCTGTACTGATGCAATCTGGAGCAAGAATAATTGGCGAAGGACTTAGCAAGGGCATTCCAAACATCGTGAGACAACCGATGTCCTACTCCTTGTGCAAACACGTTCTCCATGAGAGATGCAACCATCCAATATAGTACCAATTGATCTTTCTCAAATCAATCTGAATACGTTGGATTGAGAATCATCCGATTGCCATCGATCGGATCTGGTATATACTGCAGTGGTGCAGCAATTGATCTATCTATGTACCCCATCAACCAGTTAGTGTAGAGGATCGACAGCAGTTGGGCTTTCCAAAGCAGGTAATTATCATTGCTAAGCTTAATGGGAAGATATTGTATGCCACTATACTAAGTTGAACTCGAACTTGATGTGTTGGTGGTGGCGAAGGCACCTATTGAGTGTTGAAATTCAGCCATGGGAATCGTAGAATACTCTGATACCAAGATAGAGTCGGAGATCTCAAAGAATAATTGGGCACGATGAGAAGAGCATCGACCTTGATCTTATTTATAATGAGAAGAGGTTTACAACAAAAGGAACTCCATCTTGATAGAGTTTTACAGAGATAGCAATTAGGAGAGTGCATCTCATTAGGATAACAATTATCCTCAAGGATTCGAGGATAATTGTTATCCTAAAGATAGATATCTAGTCGAGTTAGGAGATAGAGATAGGTGGTGTATCTCCAATAAAGAGTTTTGTGGAGTAGGTAAGGAACCAAGGAGGAAAAGCCTAGTACATGCTTGGTGCTCGGTGAGGAGATAAAGAGAGACAAAGATTGGAGAAACCATTTCATATTTATGTTTTAAATAAACAATAGAAATCTCTTAAATTACTTCTAGTTTTGGAGAGAACAAACTTACAAAAGCGAATCAATCAAACAAGAAAGAAAAGGACTTCGCAGGGAAAACAACAAACGGATGGTAGAGAGCACATGCAGCAGCAAAAATGTTGTTTAATAATGGGTTTCTAGCAGATAAGAGCAACTTTTTGCCCTTAATATCAATAAAAATAATATTTTTATATAATAACTAAAATAGGGCAACATTTTTGGGAAAATATCAATAAAGGGCATTGTTGCTCGTCTTCCTCCTCTGCCTCTGTATTCATGCAAATGGATCATAAGATTCTAGCCATGTTATAACCAGAAATGTTCTTTGCATCCCAGAAAGCAAATCGACAGCCGCATTCAAGTCTTTGGCTTGTTTGGCGATCTCCGACAATGTGTATAAGGGATTCGCTATTGTGTTTGTGGCACCACATTAAGACGCGTCGAGGAAGGTGGAGACGAACTCGGGTGAGTTAGGCAGTAGAAGCATAATCACTTGACCTGTAAATGAATTTCATTTGCTTCGTTGCAGTCTCCACCAGAGCAGCTGGAGCCATTATAATTACAAAAATAAGTTTCACAGGGAGAGAGAGAGAGAGAGAGAGAGAGATTTGGTTTAAGGTTGGTTGGGATCCTAAGTTGTTCACATCACTTTGACTAAAGAAGCAAGAAGACATTCCACTGTGCCACTTACGATTTTACCTAACATGATTTCCACTGTGCCTCCCTTACTGAGCCACTTGCCAACTGAAGCCCAAGCCCAATTAATAGTTGATAGCTAAACCAAGCCCAACTTGGCAACTTCCCATGACATGTGAGCTCAATTTTGTTGGTTACTTGGTTTGAATGGAGTTTCCCAAAAGTATGGGCCCCATATTATGAAAACGTTCGAACCCTTTTGTTCTAAGAATGAAAGTTGAAATTTTTTATCCAAGTGTTGTTGGGTAGCGTGGATTTCACCTTATTATTAAATGAATCCCACGCGTTACATCAATCTTCACTTTAGGGCCAGCTCCACAAAACAATAGTTTGTTTTATTGCCATGTGAAACAATGATTCGAGGTATCGACAATGTACTCTAGAGTTTTAGAAGTTAGAAACAAAATGTGTGATCCACAAATTCCAATTTCTAAAAAACCAAGGAATTGGTATCAGTTAATGTTGATGAATGAACCCTAAACCAGTTAGTGGCATCCACCTGAGTGATTGCATGTGTTGTATGCACATACGGATTCAATCAGTACTAAATAATGCTTTTATATAAAGTTATTAGTGGGCCCTTGGTTAGGGGATGTCAGTGGATCGGGTTTGGGTTGGAGCCATTTGAATCAAAATCAATTCGGTTGAATTGATATCCCGAGGCGTCCATTGACATAAGATAAGAGTACATGTGTAAACCAGACAATGTACTGGATCAATCCAAAATGGCTCAAAGTATCCATGGACTCATACCGAATAAGATCTGATTGGACCAGTATCCAATCTATTGACAGCCCTACTTGGTTCCATGGATAATGTAGCAAAGTAACCATATACTTGTAAGGAGAAAAGTAATGAGATAGCAATTGTCAAAACTTAGAATGTTAGCAACAAATGAGAGTTATGATCAATCCAAATGTACAATCAAAATCCCCAATGTGGCATCTGAAAAGTGAAAAACCCACATAAAGAAATAGCACTATGAACTGTAAAAATGAAATTAGAGACTAGAAAGTAAGAATACTTTTTTCCTTCACATGCATATTAGAAACTCTTGTCCATGGAAGTGCATGCATGAAGAGGTAAAAGCCTCTTCCCAATTGGGATAGAGACAATAATGTTAGGTTTTTTGGTACAAATAGTGGTCTGATTGTAGTACCTATTGTTTGTGGAGAAAAGAGCATCTATTATTCTATCCATGCCTAAACCCATGGTTTTTAAAATGCCGTTGACTCGGACGGTTGCACCATTCAGCCTAGGAACCGTTTAGGCAACCGATTCCATTTTACCCCAAACCCAGTCTCTGGCTAAAAACCATTGAATCAGTCAACGACCCATTGACCCGGGTGATCAAATTATCAACCTGTTGATCCATTCAACGATTTTTGGCCATTTTTATTTTTAATTATTTTTTTGTCAAAATGGATCGTCCATTCGAACAGGATGATTGAACCATTGACTCGGAAACCGTGGCCATAACAATTTCATTTTTGGGTTGTTTTTTAAAACCATGCCTAAACCTACTTAATTGATTGGGGGCAATCATTTATGTGCATGGTCCATTGTAGAGATTAAATAACCCAAACAATTAACCTACCTATGTTTGGATTTATCTCTTCTTTTGTTTGTTTTCGTTCTTTTTGTTTTTTGATGTTATGAGTTATCTATCATGGTTCAAACAGGGTTAAAGTTGAATTAAGTTGAGGGATCTCCGCACAGTGAAATCAATCTCCTTGGGAACATGGGAAAGATTATGATCTCTTTTTGGATTTAAATATGAAGTTAATTGTTGGCTATATTGTAATTGTTTGTCAATACTCAGTGGGAATAGGCAAAAAGCTCCATCATCTTGTATATCACTACTCTATGGTGAAATAATGATTTATTTTCTCTTATCGACAAAACCAAATAGAATTGGAGTTGGGGTTGAATCAATCAAGGACAAGATTCAAGAGCAATCCCTACTCTCTCTTCACGATTCCATCCCCTGTGGCTCGTGTGATGTTTCTAAATTCCAATATGTTTTGCAGTCATAATTGGTTTTCCTGATAACAACAAGAACATCCAAATGGCAAGTGGCAACACATCAAGTGTTGCAAAAGAAGTAACCTTAATGGAATGAACCTTCCAGGCTCCCACTAGAGCCCTTGGAAAGAAAGATTGGGCAATAATGGTCTTAGTCAGATCAATGTTAATGTCTACAGCCAACGAGGACACCAATAAGATGTTTCCATTGGGTGGAGCTCGTCTAGATTACATCAATTTCATGGTCAGAGTATTCCCATCTTTCGCTTTTCACTTTTTCCCAATGAGGAAAGAGGGAGGCCGAAAAATTGTAAAGATATCTATTATCCATATTTTCAGCAAACTTTTTGAGAGGCTGGTGACGACTTCCCCATCTCTCTCTCTCAGGGCCTGTGAGTTTGTTCTCTTTACAAATATTTGTGAATATTGAGGAATTAATGCATCTTTTATATGCATTCAACCTATAGAAAAGCTACAATTTGTAGTCCAAGATTGACCATTCTATGTCTCCCTTTTATTAGAATTTGTACCAAGAAAAAAAAAAGCTATAGGTCTCCTTTCTTATTGTGCCAGTCTAATCAAGTTGCCAAATTTTACCTAAAATTACTTGCAAAATTGAATATATCTTAGTTGGGGCTAGAAATATCTTACCTAAATTGAACTATGCCAATATCCCAATTCAATCTCAGTATTTACTCATATTTGGGTTGAACTGGAATTGAGATTATATATCATTAGCAAGGGCAATACTGCAATTCTATCACAATGATTTTTTTTGTGGACCAAATCAAATAAATAGTAGACAAATTTGATATTTGGTCTAGTTCAACCACAGTTTATGATTTGATATGATGATTTACTACAAGTCTATAATGACAAAATTGCATTAGTGTAAACAATCTAAAGACAATGAGAAGACAAACATGAGCTTGTTTGTTATGTTATCATTTGTGAAAGAGGCAAAATTTTGGGTCTAGGTCAACCATAACTTGTCACTTGTCCAAATGCTTCAAGCATCAAACCAACCATTCATAGGTACCTCTCAGTCTTATTAGTTGATTCTGTGGGCCAAAATTCAGTTTAGCCTATGTTCCCATCCATTTTTGTTTGCTATTAGTGAACAACAGTTTGATTAACATCATTGGAGCAGCGTAAGGTGATACAACTTGGTTCAGGTTAGCCCAAGCCTAAAAACCCAACCATCCTAACCAAAATATGAGCTCAAGTCGATTAGTTCAGGGTTTGGGGGTTTGATTTTAGGAAAATCTCATTAAGGTACTTGGGGTAAGTGAGACAAAAGGGCTTCAACTTTCAAGTGTGACAATCAATAACGCTGAACTTTCAAAATTCAACACTTGAGTCCGATACAGTTAATTGACATTTAAATGAGTGGTATAATTATCAAATTGTCGATTTTAAATTCTTTTTGATGCAGTCCTAATAATGAATTTGTTGAGTTAGTTTGGGAGAATGGTCACATTCTAATGCAAGGTCAATCTTATAGAACTTGAAACAACCCTCATGAAATGGTCTTATAAAATATGTGAATGATAGTTTTGGATTTCAAAATGTTTTAAGGCATGCATGACATCAAGTGTTGTGGGTAACGAACAAAATGCTAACTACTAGGCCCCATTTGGTGCATCTTTTCACGTGGACTATCAGCTTTTTAGAAGCCTGGTAACCTGTATTTTGGCCTTTTCCATTTTGGCTAGGAAAAGATCTAGCCGCAGCCCCGAAAAGATGCGAGAAGCCCGTTTCAAGCTATTTTTGAGAAGCTCTAAGTGGAGTTTTTTGCCTTTTTTTCAACTCATCTTTGCATGGAAAGATGTGCCTTAACCAAACAGTCTTCAAGCTGCTAAGATCTTGATGCAAAAGTTCACATCATCTTTTGACTGTCAAAGCTTCTAAAATATCTCTCAAAAAAAGACTTGCAAATGGCCCCTTAGATTTGAGTGTAGATTTCTGAAAGTCCAAGCTCTAGGATACTAGGTTATCACACTTAATAATTAGAGCCCTTAAGTGTTATTACCCCTAAAGCATGGGGTACACCTATATGTAATTTTTCTTTTAATTTTATGTGAAATGCAAAAGAAAAAAGGATGATGATGAAAAAGACATGATATCGGAACAACTTGTAACCAATCAACCGATTTCGTAAAAGTGGTAACCGATAAGGTGGTTTTCATCAAAATTTATAGAGGTTGAACTGCAAGTGTTTGGTTTGAAGATTGGGTTGTGATGTAGTGCGATCTAACTGCTCCCTGTTGGAGGATGATCTGGCTTCCAGTTGGACGGTGAGCTAAGCAGATTTGCAAAATAAGATCAAAGAACCCGATGTGGCTAACCCGGCGAGGTCGCTCCGATGCTTAAATTAGTAGGCTGTTGTGAGCTAAAAATTGCTTTGAGAATATAGAGAGCTAGAGAGCAGAGAAATCACACGTACCTTGAACCATCGGGGGTGGAGCTTTTATATAGTTGAGTCCTCGCGGGTTTTGCGGACCGGTTGTGGGATCTTCGTCACAATGAGATCTGTTTCCGCTTTAATTGGGGGATAACGTTGTCAATTGATAAGGTCATCAATTCCGCCCGAACCGGGCGGGGAGGAGATAAGGCTTGCCGTTACACGGTGTGATCCCGCGAGGTTTGGAATCCGTTGGAGGGATTTTCGGGATCACCACATAGTGGTCTGTTGGTATCCCCAAGCTGATGCCTTTAAGTTCTGAACTGGGTTGAATGCCGAAGTGCCTTGGGATCGAGGTGATCCTGTTGCGATTTGGTACCGAGGTGATCTCGTCCCGAGATCCCGAGGTGGTTGAATATCTGAGCTTGATCTGTTGCAGACTGGTCATGTCAGGCTGAGTTGTCATCTTTTGGTCAGGTCGTGTCCACATGTCCCCTCTTTACTAGGTCGGGCCAAATCACCCTTCATCAGGTTGGTTTAGGGGTTTAATCCATGGATTGGGTTATTTCTCTGTACTGGTGTTGTCCATCTCTTCTTTGACCAACACCCAATTCCATATTGCTTCATTAGAGATCCTCCCCTTCTTAGCCAGGGTCCTTGATTAAAATGCAAGCATGGAAGTCAAGAATGCTTGTTTGGGGACTATCCATATCCTCTCCACCATGTTGGACAGAATACCTTTGGTTTCCGGTGGTGTCATACACGCATTGTTGGCCTTAACCTTTGAAAAAGAAACTTTGAAGAAATCTCTAGCGACTCTAGGGAACATGGTGGTGGCTTTGATGGGAAAGAAAGCAATGGAAAATGAAGCAATGGTTCCAGGAACCTTCATAGAGATTATGGTAGGAGAAGACAAACCCAAATGTCAGGAATTGATTGCATATATCCTAGTGATTCTGGCACATCAAAGCTCAAAGCAAAGAGAGAAGATGGCACAACTGGGAATTGTTCCTATTCTTCTTGAGGTGGCCTTGCTATGGAATCCTTTAGCTTAGAAGAGAGCATTGAAGTTATTGCAGTGGTTCAAAGATGAGAGGCAAACAAAGATAGGAGCTCACTTTGGGCCTCAAACGGGAAGGGTCATCATGGGTTCCCCGAAAGAGAATGGTGGAGAATATGGTGAGACAGAATTTGAATAAGAATATGGAATTGGTAACTAGAAGAGCATGTGTTGATACTAGGGATTCTTCTATTCTAAAAGCCTTGGTTATTAGCTCAAGTTCCAAGAGTTTACCCTATTAAAAACCCTTGTCACACTTCCTCAATTTCCAATATTCCATTTAGAATAGGAAAATTGGAAAATTATTTCCTTCATATGCGGTGGCATATGAAGGTCCTAACTCGTAAATCAAGGGAAAGGCTAATTCTATGATGCCTGTGCGATATTTGCACTTTCTTAGTTTTGTTTATGTTGTAACTTGTAACTTGTAAACTATGTTTATTTATTTCAATCAAAGCTTTTAATTTCCAAAGTTGAACTTTGGATATGGATCTTTCTCGTCAGGCCCCAAGCTAATTAGCCCAAGTCCGACTTTAAAAAATAGGGAGGATGGGTTGAGTGAAATCGTAGAAATAGTAGAGAGACTTTGGAGTTTGGGCTACCCTTTCACCCAACACACAATACGCTCGCTCATCTGATTAGTTAGAAATTTTTAATGGCTTCTTAATGTTATAGTCATAGTAAAGTTGATCCATAGAGCAAACCCAACTATTCAAGTTCTCAACCGCCTTATATTTTGATTGGTTAAGTATACTACTTCAGTTTTATATACAATTAGTTTTATGACTTCATCATCACTGCTCGGGCAAGTACAGACCTGCCCATATTTTGTTTTAAAATTTAATTAATTATAATAGGGGTAATAAGGAACAAACACTATACCATTTGGTCATCTCAAGTAATCATTAATTTAAAAGTTAAAAGCTTAAATTGTTAAGTGAGGCCCCTTTTATTGTCTAACAATTGCAAACCCAAAACCGAAGCCTAGGTTACAAATGTAAGACCTACAGAAAGCTAGTAGGTTGTCAAAAAGTTGAGCTCATGTGAATAGAAACCTAAGCTCTACTCCTAAGTTCTCCCTGTAAAGATCAAGTGCATATTGCTTAAGCCTCAAGCGAAACTTATTTGTACAAGACATAGCTACATAGAGAAGTTTTAAAGTCTAGAAAAGCCCAAAAAAGCTTTGAACGGGTTACTATTGTTAACTTTCCATATTATATTATGCCTTTTTGGAAAATCTCCCGATATTTCAATATGCTTTTCTAGCCCTAAAAGGGGTTACTATTGATTTTGGCATGGAGGAAAATTCTTTTGGAAAATACTTTGCTTTTAGAGTTTTAGCCCATGGACTTGAAGAATCTGAACACAGTCTCCAAGTCAACTTTGCTAATTGAAGGCATAACGGTCCCTAAAACCTAATCCACCGTTTAGTTTATTCTTGCAAATTCGACCCCAAACAATCCATTTTGTCTTCTTGGTCACTCCACCAAAATTTCCTCTAAAGCTTCATCAAGTCACCACAGATGTTTTTTTTTTTTTTGGAATTAGGAAGCAAGATGTACAATAAAGTGGGAATTGTAGAGATGACTGGTTTCAAGAGGACTTCCTTACTTGCCTGAAATAGAAGAGTCACTTTCCTTAACCTTAGAGCCAATTGCTCACTTTCATATCTAACCCCCATTGTTGAAAAAAGTTCATAACGTTAAGATAACATTTATGTTGTTTAAGAATCCTCCATTCTCTTCTCCTCGTCTATTTTTTCTTGTGGTTTCTCTTTGAAAGAGTCTTCTTCTCATTGATGTCTTCTCTTACAGAGATCCTTTGTAATTTGAAAGGAGAAGTTCATTATATTTAGCATCTCAAGTAGATCTTATCGGTCCTTTTATCTTTAGCCTTGGATCATCCTTCTTTATAGTAGGACCTTTACTTTTCATATTCAATAATCTATCAACTTCCTTTCCAATCATTGCTTTAACCTAAGGGTCATAATCATATGACCGTTCTTTATGAACCATTGGTTGACCTTGGAACATTTGAGTATTCTCTTTAATGTGTTTCACAATGATGACATAGAAAGGGTAGATTTTCATATTAGAAGGAGAACCACCTATTCTTCCCTTCCTCCAGATAATCCCACAAGCCTTTTTCTAAAGGTTTCCTAACATCCACCCGAACCTTAAGCCTTGGCCCCTTAGACCATTATGTTTTCCTCCTTTTTTTTTTCCGCATCTTCTGGTTTCATTTGAATAATCTATCTTGCCCTCATTGCTAAGATTTCCACTATTTCTTTAGTTTCATAGTCCATTACAACAAACATGCATTAGTTCTTGGAGTTCCTTCGATCAATAACAATGGAAAATCCTTAATAGATCACGACTATTCCATAAATCACTTACTATATCTTTTTTCTCTTTTAACTGATACCCATAAAGCATCTCACTTGCTCTTTCTCCCCTGCAAACTCTCACTCAGTATTTAGAAAATCAAATTGGATCGGCTGATGGGACCGGTTGAACCGTGACCTGGGACCATGGTTGATTCGATCATACCCCAATATTCGCTTTTGTTAAAAAAAAAGTGAAAATTAATTAACTAGCCGATTTAACCAGAAAACTGATGAATCGGTCCTAGATTCATGAAACTGCCTAGGTCCTTAATTAATATAAATTTTAAAATGTTCTTAGCAAGATTTAAACCCATGACCTCTTATTTTCATATATTATTTACTTACCATAGTCCATTTCTTAACTTATGTTAACTAATGAGTCTTTATTTTACATATTACTTTATTATGATATATTTTAAAGAAAATGTAAATTAAGAGACTTGAACCATAATCATTTGTTTTAAAAATTAAGAAATTTGCCATCAATACATCATATTTAAGTATATTTAAAGTTGTAATGCATGTATGTATGTATGTATATGTCATGTCATCATGGTTTGACCCCTAGTTGAACATTTAACCCATAAGCCCCTCCCGTCCTTGCTTTTATGTTGTGTTTGATTCTTAAACATTGCTCTCACTTCATCCATTGCCATGTATTACGATTTTGTTGAATGACCCCAACCACATTAAGAGGTTTATCTAAATGGACTTTAGCAAAGAGTACACACCTTTTTGAAGGCAAACCATGGTTAAGAGGGAAGTGACATTTGACATTTTCTAAGATTTCTCTTTGACGTCCAAAGATATAATCTAATCACAATTTTCAATGGGTTTAGGGCCTCAAATGATTAAGAAATTGGGCTATTGAGAGATTCCAGTTGTGAAGGTTATTTTGTCTTTTTAATCCATCCTGTTAATTTTAATGACAGAATATCTAAATAGTTTTAAGGGTAAATTACAAAGACCCTCCCTATACTATCTATGGGGTCAGTGACAAAGACCCCCTGAACTTTTGTCGTTAAACAAAGACCCATGAAAAACATTAATTACCAAATTTCCCATTTAAATTTTCACTATTTTCTCTTAAAACCTCACAGACCCAGGAAATACCTTGATTGTCACCAAAAAAGAAGTCGATCACATATGGGGATGTGTTCCCAGTCTCTAATGAGCTTGCAGATAAACCCATTTTACCCAAAGATGATACCACAATGCAGTCCTGCAAAAAAACCTAGTGTGTGGATAAACCTAGAAAGGCGGTCCAACTGCTATGATGTGAGCAAATATCAAACCCACAATGCAGTCAGTGGCAACCCAAAATGAGAGAGCTGGTCTAGTTAGTAAGGTAAAGACAGTTGTGACATTGTGGGTATGGTCTTATGTGGAGAGATTAGAATATTTAAGATTGGTGTGAGCAAATATCAAAATATAAGCAATAAAATTTTCACTATTAAATAATGGGTATTTGTAGTTAATCGACCAAAAGCTACCAAGCTTCCTCCATTCATTCATCCTACTTTCAAAGCAATATAAAAAAGATACGTTGACACCACTAACATCACTGATGATCAGAGCTTGGAAGACATTGATATTCCTAGGAAAAACGTGATAACAAAGTTTGTTGCAGGACATGTTATGACCTCATAAGTCCTAAGTTGTTATTAGGTAGGTGTTTAAAAAAGTAGGATGATTTTATAAATTAAATTAAATTAAAAAAAAGGGTAAAATAAATTAGAAAGGGTAGTTTAGGCATTTACAACACTTTAAATAGTTAGATGAGAATTTTTTTCATAGGTAACTAACATACTATCATCAGAGGGGGGTTTTTGTCTAATGACTAAAATTTAGGGGGTATAGTATAGGAGGTCTTTGTCACTTACCCCCCCATAATAAAGGGGAATCTTTGTAATTTACCCAAACCCCCCATCGTGTGTTTTTGTACTTCTCCGTAATATTATTTATCAGATATCTTACGGTACATTTAAGTAATTTCATCGCATCGCTGACGACTCCTATCTCGATCCCATCTCAATCTCAATCTCAATCTCAATATAAATCAACGAGCCTGCAACGCAAAGGCGATTGCTACCTCACATAAGGAACCCTCTTCTCGGTTCTTCGTCCTTTATCTCTCTTTCCGGGTAGGCTAGGGTTTTTCTGTAGTTTCTTTCTAGGGTTTATTCTGTGACTACTCAGGCTCGAATCCATGGATCTTTCTGCCAAGAAGCGAAAGGCCGACGAGAACGGCACTGTTGCCGCTGATGCCGCTTTAGGTTCGAAGCTTACACTAGAGGACGCGCGGAGAATTATCGAGCCTTTCACGCAGGAGCAGCTCCTCGACATCCTACAGGACGCCGCTGTCCGCCACTTGGATGTCCTCGACGCTGTTCGAGCAATCGCAGATCGTGACCTAACCCAGCGCAAGCTATTCATCCGCGGCCTCGGTTGGGACACTACTACTGAGGGATTGCGTACTCTGTTTTCAACGTATGGTGATTTAGAAGAGGCCGTAGTTATCCTCGATAAGGCCACCGGTAAGAGTAAAGGTTATGGTTTCGTCACGTTTAAGCACATCGATGGTGCTCTTCTCGCCTTGAAGGAACCAAGTAAGAAGATTGATGGTCGTATGACAGTCACCCAGCTCGCTGCTGCTGGGACCTCCGGGCCTACCGCTAACGCACCTGCCGTTGATGTCTCGTTGCGGAAGATTTATGTGGGGAACGTGCCGTTTGATATGCCGGCGGACCGACTCTTGGCGCACTTTTCGTCGTACGGGGAGATAGAAGAAGGACCATTAGGGTTTGATAAGCAGACCGGAAAGTCAAGGGGGTTCGCGTTGTTTGTGTACAAGACTGCCGAGGCTGCCAAGGCTTCACTTGTTGATCCTACCAAGACCATTGACGGGCATCAGATGGTTTGCAAATTGGCGATTGAAGGAAAGAAGGCAAAGCCTGGCCAGCCTGCTCCGGTTGGAGCCCAAGGGGTTCAGGCTCCAACTGGGGTTCCAGGTGAAGTTCCTGGAGATGGGCTAGGCATGCCGCCTCCGTCTTCCATGCCTGGTTCTCTTACATCTCAGTACGGGGGTGCTCCAGCGGGCCTTTCTTCTTATGGGGGATTCTCCGGAGGCCCCCAGGGTCCGCCAGCATTAGGCCATCATCACCATCTCAACTCGCCTTTGCAGTCTTCTATCGGTGCACCAGGATTGTCGTCGGTCGGGACTCAGGTTCCATCCTCATTGGGTGGAAGCGGTGGTTATGGTGCCGGGTTGGGAGGCCCATATGGTACATCACAGTATGGAGGGCCTGCTTCGGCTGGGTACGGTGGATTGAGTGCTGGAGGGTCGTCTTTGTATCGGTTGCCCCCAAGTTCAGTTGGGATGCCTTCCGGGGGATATCCTGAGGGCGGGCACTACGGTTTAACGTCATCTGCATACCCAGGTCAGCATCACCAACCATCCGGGACGTCTCCTGTACCCAGAGTTCCACCTGGTGGGATGTACCAGAGCATGCCTCCTTATTATTGAGGTAACCCGACTTTCCCCCATCTTGCTGTTTTCTATACTGTAGTTCCTGTCGCACTAGTAAGATTCTAGAAAGTAAGATTGAGCTGATCTGCTTTAACCATATTTATCGTGCTATATCGGTATGTTTTTATTTTGGATTCCTTGATGATGGTTTCTCTCAGGATTGGTAAAGGGCCGAGGGGGGAGGCATTAAAAGTGAATAATTGATGCATACTTGCATGCTTATTAGTAGTTTCATTGTTTTAGTTTTCCAGTCCCACTTTGTTATTGTCTTCACTGGTGTCCCCAGTCCCAGGGGTTGGACTTCGTAAGTGTTCTAAGCAATTAGCATCATGCTAATAATTGCTTCTATTAACAACTCTTGTGGTTGGTTCCAAAATGGAACATGTAGGATCCTTTATGGTAGTAATTTTGAAGACACTATTTTGTGCTATCAGTTACAAATTGTAGGTTTATGTTCATTTTTAACTATTATTCCTCAGGTTTGATTCTTAGATAGAGAGGTTGTCTTGTATTAGTTATATCTACTTAAAAATGTACTGCTGAATGGTGTTGAAAAATTGAAATAGATACTTTCTTATTGACTCCTCTCTTTGCCAAGTTATCTGCTTGATCATTTGCAGACCCTGGGATCCATCTGAATGAGCGTTTCAGAGTGGAAGAAAGAGCTTTTTCTTTGGTTTTCTCATTTTTAAACTTGGCTTACACAAGAAGTGCTCAATTTCATTGAAGAGTGGATTAGCTTTATTAGTAGAAAATATTATAAGAGGCGATATATACATATCCATGTAATCATAAATACATTCACATATGCATGCATATAGATAGTTTCTTTGATTTATTTTTGTAAATTCAGTCGTGGTTTTGTTAATTGATGTTGTTGATTTTCTGCAAAGTCTGTTACAAAGAGTGCCATCTTGACTCCTTGATTGATGGTTCAGTGCTGTCATGTAGGCTATATACTATGCCTTCCTTGAGTAATTCTTGCAGTTAGGGTTTACTGTCATGATACACGTATTCTTATCCCTATGAAAATTTTGTATTCATGCTACATTCCTTGTAAAATGTTCTTTTGCAAGATCCTGAGGTTCACTGTCAGTATATGATGTTTCTATTTGTACATGATAAATCCTTCCCACTTCTGAGCTGTTTCTTGATTCATAAAGCCAGATTTTGTGCTTGTCTTTGTTATGATTTTGTCTATGGTGAATTGCTTTTAAATCTTTGTTTTGGCATTAGAGCTTCAAGTTCCTTCTCTAAATTTGTGGAAGGTATTTTTAGCAAAAATGTGCTCGTGCCAAGTCGATGATAAATGTATTGTAAGCTCCTATTAATTTGTGATCCTTGCTTCAAGGTTCTCAACAAAGTCATTTTTGAAATGCCATGATTATGTTAAACTGTGAAGTGTGAACAGGATATCAGTGGTCTAATGTAAAAAAAATATAGTGCAGAATTGCATAGGGTTGATGTTATATTATTTTGAGTGTAGACATGATATCGAAATGATATTACAAATTTTTAGTGTATTGCAATTCATTGGGTTCCAAGGGATGCAAATGGGCTCACTGACTCTTTAGCTAAGCTAGGGGTAAATAGGGA
Source organism: Nelumbo nucifera (assembly GCF_055504915.1). NCBI lineage: Eukaryota > Viridiplantae > Streptophyta > Magnoliopsida > Proteales > Nelumbonaceae > Nelumbo > Nelumbo nucifera. The sequence goes on from NC_142649.1 coordinate 18,113,042, forward strand.
GCAGTTGTACTGGGCACAATTGCAATTTTTATACTCTAGGGATAAATCTACCCCCCTTTGGATTCTCATTGTTCATCTTTGTTTATATAGATGAAATCAGTTCATGCTTTATCATAAAAAATGAAAATTGATTAAAAATAAATATTAGAATACAATGAAGTACGAGCATTGTGGCCCAAGAAAAATGGGAAAAACCAAAAAAAGTTGTGACATTCTGCCAGCCCCAACCCTATTATAAATCCACCCCCCCCCCCAACAAGGAAAACTATACCTAAAGATTGGAAGGATTGATGTAGAGTTGCATGGGGGGGCTTGGTCAATGGTCTTGGTTGCCTTCTCTCTATTTCTTTTGTGAGCTGGACAACTATTGTCACTTAGCAAGGTTTGCATGCTTTGGGAATCTCTACATGTTCCTAATCTGTGTACTGGGTGATGTTAGTCTTCATTAGTTGACCAATGAAATTCTTAATTTCATTGATCTTTGTTTAGTGTACCAGTTTGTTCCCCACCTTTTGTTTATGGTTATGTTTGGTTGTTTGTAAATGCTTATTTTTAAATATGAATTGTGCTACCTATGGTAAAGTGCCTTAGAGAATCTACACTTGGAAACCTTTAATTGCAACGAGTAAAATAAGTTGTCTTTTCATGAATCCATTTTTTTGTCCAAATTCAAGTTCCAGTTCTAGTTATTGTGCTAAGTATTTCAGAAGACTAGTCATGTTTGCAGTGGTTTTAAACCTTTTTTAGTAATTAGGCGTAGGATGAATGGATATTGACAGTATAATTTCAAATTTCTTGCTTAATCACAATAATATATTTAGCACTATAGTATGCCTACACCTTTTCCTTGGAACAGTGACTATGAATAAAAGAGAAACACTAAAAAATAACAATTCAACTGCATTGGCTATAAGTCTGTTGTGACTAGTTGCACTACATGTTACTTCTCTTGTCTCCCTACAACCCTCAGTAGTTGGCACTTCAGTTTTTGGGAAAGCACTTTCATCTTATTCAAGGCTGACTTGATAGTTTGTCTTTTCAACATGTATACATACTTTTGCTGACAAAGGAAAATATAGGCACTTATTATTGTACAGAAAATAAAGGTATTTTTATGAGTGGTTTGCTAGTTTATTGTCTTGCAATATTGAATCATTTCCAATTTTATAGGGGGATTCACTGCACTAAATGAAGTCAAGTTGAATATTGAAGTGTAATATTAAAAGTAGTAATTATATAACTCATCGTTCTGGAGCAGAAAATTGGAAGATTGAAGAATTAACATATGTGTAGGAGAGTAATTAAGGTGAATTAGGAGAGCAGGAAGCATCAAATTATAAAGGAATCAAGATGGATATGGGACCAATTTGAGATAATAAGATTATTGTTTCAGTGATAAGGAAATAGACAGTCTGAAGAAGAAAATTGAATAATGAAAATGTGCCTTGTATTTAGGTGTGGTTTTTGAACCATAAACTTGAAATAGTGCTTGATGAGGCTAAAGGGTGGAATTAATGATGTGATGATTGATAATTCACCCCATTAAATATTGATTTTGACTGATAAAATCTGAGGTTTGCCCTACTTGGTTGGAGTAGGATTACAGCAGGAGTTTTAAGACTTCCACTTCAACAAAATTTTTCCTCTTTCATTTATCTCCCTCAATATAGAGCTGATATTAAGTCCATCAATAAGGTTGTCTGCAAGTGAAAACCCATTTAAGATAATTGCTGATGAATATTTAAGTGTCTCAGTTTTGGAGGTATTAATTCCAGTTAAGTTTTGCATTCTGCAGAACAGAGGCCTTAATGCACCTTCTCCAATGCTTCTGTGCTGTATATAGCTCTCCTCACTAAAGTTCTGGCAATAATGGGTAATATGATATCTTTTTGCGGTATCTTTAGACCATTATTGTTTGAAACAGCCTCTCTGTGTATAGGGTAAGACTGCATACATCTGTCCCTCTACAGACCCTGCATTGTGCATTGGCGGGAGCCTTGTGCACCGGGATGTCTTTTATTAAACCATCAATGTGGTTAACTCATTGCCCATTGTAACCACCAAGGTGTTTTTGTAAACCTATTGCCTTGGTTAATCGACTAGACAAGTGGTATATAAACTACCATATAAATGTCTTGGTGGGGGTACTCAAGTAATTGTGCCAAGTGTATTAGAGCTCAAAGTGAGGGTGCTTAATCCCTGTGCTTGTCTGCATGTTGCACTTCTTTGAACTAGGGAATTATTGAAGTCTTCTTTTTTTTTCTTGAAAACATGTTGTAATATATCATTTAGTTATATATGAATGTATTGTACTTTTATAGTTTTTTTTGGTAGGTAAAGTGTTGTACTTTAACAACTTCTTATCATTTACATTTAGGGGGCATTCTTTTTTCGGATTTTGAGAGGGGGGAAAGTTGGTCAATGAGATTTTGGTTTACATTTACTTACCCAGGGAAAGTTTATTTTCCTGGGTATCACTTACTCGGGTAAGTGATACCCACCCCCTAGGTGAGTAAATAACTTTCCCACCTAGGGGGAAAAGTTGCCAACACTTGAATGGGACAAAAATGCCCTTTTTAATATGGATTTTTATGGCTAAAATGGTCATTGCCTTATTTACATGACAAATAAAAGAACATGGGTAAATGCACTCACCCGGGTAAGTGTTTCCCAGGAAAAACTTACCCAAGTAACTGCATTTGCCTGGGTAAGTAACTTATCGAAAAGCAAACGGGGCCTTGGTTACAATATATTTACCGGAATTATTTTCATGCATTATAAAGTATGCATATATTTACTTATCATTTCTATTGCCTGGGAAAGAACCATTATTTGGTACAATGGTAAAGTCTGAAAGTGGTTTGTTTTGTGAAAAAAATGGAGAGAGGTAAGGTCTGTTTCCCGTTTACCCCTCCCAAGACACCAGGTTGCTTATTGGATAATGGCCCTTCTTTTCTTGGTGATGCCTAATCTATGCCTAGGCATCAAATTTCCTTGCCACACAAAAATGCCTAGCTGTTGCCTAGTCACCTTAACTACAGCAAACCATCAATATGCAACCTTCTGAAACTCATAATTTAAGGCTAATAGTTTTTGGTAAATCAGAAGTAAGCTCCACACAGTGTGGATGGCTCGTTCCTAGAGTCCATTACAGTGATATAGCAAAGTTCATTCCCGATTGTTGACGATTTTTGAATCTGTTGAACTGTTGATGGTGATTTGGACTTCCTTCAATCTATTTGATTGGCACTGATATTGTTTCATGTTGTTGTATATGCTTGCATTCATTCTTTAAGTCTATGGTCTCTTCACAATAATCTATACATCTGTATTTTGCATTTAAACATGCCTGTCTGGAATTCCTGATTTGTTTCTCACAGACCGCTTCTCATACCAACCTCACAGCACTTGCAGCCGCACATCGGGAACAGCTATCATACTTGTATGTCATTCATGGGGAGATTTTCCCAATGCATGTTTGTGATGTGCTGTGAGGTTGGTGTGAGGAGCAAATCCAGATTTGCCTGCCTGTATATGAGTGAAACCTTAACTTTCATCTTTTGATTTAATAACATATACATTACAACACATTTTTTGTATTCACATTGCATATGTGCCCTAACTTGCTGTCTTTTTCACTAACTAGAGAGATACTTTGGCTGTAGTGCTATATTCTCATTATCAGAATTGATTGATTGGAAATAATGTTTTTTACCTTCTAGCTATTTCTGTGTTACTGTTTATAGTCACTCCAAGTTTATCACTATATGTTAGTATTTTGTGTTTCCACATTATATGTTAGTTTTTTGTGTTTCTATTTCAGGCAAACTTGACATTTGCTTCATAATATACTTTCATTTTTTTATGCTAGCCTGGAATTTGTTCTGTATGTTTAATACGGAATGAACATGTTTGTTTGCCTTTTCAATTCCCTCTCTTTGGGTTTTTTGCTTAAATCTGTTGTGGATGTTAAGTTTGTATTAATCATGTTTTTTGTTTGTTAGCTAGGCATGTTAGATTATCAGTAAAATACTGGAGTTGGTTTTGCTTGTTTATTAGTTTCTCCCATTTATGTTAGCAAAATCTGCTATGCATGTTAGATGTGGAATGTTGGATTTCTCTGTGCTTGTTCAATAGATATTTGCCTTCTGCATTCCTTTGACATTATGCTTGCATGAAGTCTGTTCTGTATGTTAGATTGTGATTGATGGATTGAGTTGTGAATGGGTGTTTGATTCAGGTGTACGACAGCTTCTTGGGCGCAAATGCTTTAAATGGTTGTGGTGAATGCAGACAATGTAATCTCTGGTTTGATGAAATGGTTTATGTGCTTTTGTCGCCACCTCTACTTAGAGCCTCTTGGATGTGGGTTGTTTTGATGGCTGTTAGTCAGCATTGATGGAACTGGACTAGTTTTTACTCAAGATATTTAATATTAGTGCTGGGGCTGTATGCCTTCTTTGGTTTGTTTGGATTTCTAATTGGTAAAATACTAACATTGTTTATTGATATCTCCTGGAAATTTTTGTTGCTTGCTCTTTGCCCTGAGATGATACATATGCATTGTTGGTGCCATGCATTCAATTATGGTGGGTTTCTATTTGGGTGCCAAAAGATCTTTGTTGCTTATTTTATTAACTGTTAGATATTACTCTTGAAATATTATCAGGATCCTGGTAGTCGGTGATCCTTACGAGGACACTTGGTGTTTGATGCAATGGTAAATACATTCAACTAATTTGGCGCGTTATGCTACTCATTTTCTATTTCTAACTTTTTATTGTTAATTATGTTGTTGAAGTTGTTGCCGACCCCATATAGTTGGGATAAGGCTTGGATGATGATGATGACTGTTGAAGTTGTGTCTGCGTTGCCATCTGTGGTTCCATGCCATGGGTTTTAATCTTTCATAGTGCATCATTGTTGATATTTTCATCCGCAGTGGAGCTTGTTTATCAGAATTTGTCAACTTGGTAGTTATTTTCGTACTTTTATTTTGATATTTATTATTTATAGTTTTTCTCGTTGAAGTGTTTTTGCCTAGATGGTTCTAGTTGGGTGCATCAATAATATTCAAGGAAGGTGTTGTTTTTGGTACTGTTTGGGTAATTGCTGCAAATTCTATACTAATTTGAATTGGTGGTGGCAAAGAGATTTGTGCAGGGATAGAAGCATATTCTTTAGAGCAGGTGTAGGAGAGAGTTCAAAATGGTTCAAATTATTTCTGGGAAATCTTCTATACGAAGAATTTGTGATTTAGTAGTAGTAGTGTTCTAACTATATCAGCAAAAAGATTTTACTAGCGTAGTGTAATTTAGTTATGCCGTCGTGATTTCTCTTGTTCTGCTTCTCTCTCTTAGTTGAGGTTTGATATTACTAAAACTAAAGAAAAGCAAATAACTAGTATTGAAGTAAAGGGGAGAAGTGGCAGGATGGGCAGCCAGGTATAGGATGCTTTTAAAGGGAATCTGGTAAACAGGAATGGTTGTTGGTGGCATACTGGCATGTTTCTTGTTAAATTTGTTATGTTTGTTTTTTTCCTCCTTTTTTCCTTTAAATTCTTCAAATACCCAAACAATTTTTTTTATTCTTTTTGTCGTTTTTCTAATTTGGTGTCATACTGGCATACACATGGGCTTGAAAAATTAAATTAGTTGGCTATTTTCATGGAAAGCATATTATTTCATGTGTAATGCCATCCTCGTGGAGTGGGAAATTGGGCATGTATAGTGTTCTCGTTAATTGAACCTTTTCATCTTCATTTCGGTAAACCCAATTGGATTGCTTGAGTTGGTTTTGTTCACGGTTCACCTCATCAGTTATCAGGGGTTTTTCCTTTGTTGTGATTTATTTTCCTTGTACGATACTTGAAATTCGAAAACACTAACCAAAACTGTTGCGTTTGAAAACAAATTGGTTTTGAAACAATAGCACACAAAACATGTTCTTTGTTGTATATTGTGCTGCTTTCCCAAAAGCTGAAGCTCAGAAATCCTTCATGAAGTGACGCTTGGTTGTAACAAAAGCTTTCCGAAAGGATCAAAGGGGGGCTCTCTCTATGGATAGTTAATAGATCCTTGATTTTATCAAGGAAAAATCTACGTTGCTGCCGGTTCAATGGTTAAATTCTTTTTATTGGGATGACATGTTTTCCTTTTTTTCCATTCTGAAAGCATAAGCTCAGTTATTCCTTTTATCTTTAAGGTGATAAAAAACAATGATTCAATTCAGCAATGTGTTTCGTGTTTCTCACTGATGTGGACAGTTTTAATTGCAATGGGGTTTAGGGTCTAGCATTTGCAGCCCAACCCGAAATCAATCCGAAGTGTCTTGACACAACCCGAATCCGACCCACCAATCCAATTGCCAGCTCTACTTTGAGTGGATCAGAATTGGACTTTGAAATTTTGTACTTGTTAACTTTATAATATATAAATGAATCCAAAAATGATTAAAAAAATGACTGTTTATAATGAACCGACTTTGATATTTGTATAATAAAGTTTTCCAATCTAGCTTGACTAGTACATTGGATATAGCGGAACATTGCTTTTATGTATAGCAGTATACCGTCGTATACGAACAAAAATAAGTACATTATCTCATGCGTTTAATTATTATCAGATTGGATTTTGATATCGATCCTTGTAATAAAACTTGATTGTCTTGTGTCTTTGATGTCTGACGATGCTGTCATTGATTGCCGTTACAACTTGCGCCTGGTGTTGTTTAATGTTTAATGTCGTACCTATGCGTTTTTGCTATCTAATCTTGTGCTTTTAAATGCTTAATAACCAATCTATGTTTTTATCAAAAAAAAACACCCAATCTATTTGGATACATTCCGAGAACTGAAAATGAGTGTCAAGATGTGGTTTATAGAGGTGCTTGAGCTTTGGAGATATATCGAGAAGGGTTCGGTGGTCATGTCTTATGAGCATAAAAGTAGAGAGGAGTTACCTGCTCTATCTTTAGTTGTTAGCAGTCGGCATAGGTTTTGTAAATTTACCTTTCTGGAGATATATGTTGCTTTGATGGACAACACGGGGACAACAGGTTTCACTAGCGTCTTGACTTCCTGCTCCAACAAATCATTTATCATGCAAGCCCTTCGGAGGAATTGGAGGTTGGATAAGAGATTCGAAATTGAAGTTGTCGATGTGACTTTACAGTAGAGTACCACTTACCATAAGAAGCGACTAGCGAGTGGCTAAACGTAAAACAGCATTTGGGAATTGGGATCTTGCTAGTGTTATGCTCTCTTTAAACTTCTCTCTTTCCTCAACGTTTGAGATCAGTCTATAGCAATGTATGTTAGAGCCCACGCTCCTTTAATGGGTTGGAAGTGGGGTTTTTTTGAATAGACAACCATCCATATAAACAACCTATTCCTTTGAATAGAAATGGACAACATTGGGGTTTTTTTGTATGTATCTTAAAATTCAGAAAACTTGCTGCTTTTTATTTTTTCTTGTTTATTTATGTTTGTACCATGCAAGGGTGGCAATTTTTCACCCATCCTGCCCATTTACTTTGGTGGGTTGGAAGTGGGTTGATCACCCATTGGATCAATTTAAATGGGTTGGGTTGGATTGGGTTGTGGATAACCATTGGGTTAACCACTAGAGATACAAATATTAATTTCTTAGACATTTTCTTTTAATGTTCTTCATTTGATTGAAATAATTTGTAATTAATGCATTAATTTTCTATTCATGATTGACTAAATTAGTTGTCTTGAACCAACACACTTCACCCAAAATGGACAAATCCAAATCAACTTGACCCCAGTTAGGACCAGCTCAACTTCGTCTAAATATGAATAGACCTGATCACCTTGGGGCTACTAGCCAGCCTGAACCTGACATAGTATGGATCGTTTGGTTTGGTTCATATATGTGCAATACAACCCAAATCCATATTGGATTGATTTATTTCTTGACCCGCTTTGGGCCAACAGGTTCGGTCCCAAACTTGTGCACAAACCTGATATGGGTTAGTCCAAGCCAATCTGCCATTGATTGAATTGGTTTGGTCTGGATTTATTAGATTGATCCGGATCTAAATGGTTTAAACACAGTCAAATGGCTTTGTTGCTTCTGTAAAAATAATATGCATGTAAGGTGATTTGAAGCTTCACCACTTGTGTAAATAGCAACTACTATTACCACCCATGAAGAAAATAAACCAATGGCTTATGTTGTGCTTGTTGGTTTTTGGGAGCTCGACATTGGATCTGCTCTCAATATCTACAGCAATTGCTCATCGGGAACATTACAAGCCTCCAAACAAGCCTCACATGTGCAAACCAAGCTTTGTGGTTTCTGATAGCAAGACTACCGACCAAAGAAAGATCTGAGTGGTAAAATGCACGTGAGAATCTCTTCTAAGTTTTAACCAAGTATTCGCCAATCCCCACTGGAGATTGTCGATCTTAAAACGATGTTGACATTTTGAAGCAGATACTGTTGCAATTTTAAGATCTTAAAACGATGTTAGTATAAATGTATGGGATAATATAACGTAAGATTTGAAATAAAAACAAAATATAATTTGCACCAAAATAATATGCACAACCATGGTTTTGCATCAATGCAAATAAATTCACATTGCAATGAAACACATCCTACATGAGTGCCACCTTAGCGTTTTTAGGTATAACAAGTTACAACCCTTATTGATTTGAGCTATTTGTGTTTTCAATGTTTGAAAAGCGTCGATACTTGTAACATTGGAAATTTGGCTATTGGGGATCCAATGGGCACCATTGCTTACAAATTGAAGATGACATGTTGTTGAACCTGAGCTTGGCACTCATGTAAAAACTAAAACCTGGCTAGAAAATTGGGAAAAAAATGTTTTTATTCTTTTTTTATCCAGTAGAAAACTGTTTTATTTATATTAAAAGACCTCAAAACCCAAAAATATAAAAATCTCATTGTAGCTTGAAAAAAAGAGAAGAAAAACAAATAAAATAATATATTATTTATTTTAATTATATAAAACATATATTTTTTGTTATATTATTTATTATCAAGTTGGCTCGCTCTTGGGTGAAGTTTTTTTGAGAAAGCATGAGCGTGGCCCAAAAAATGTTGGGTCTGTTATTTTGGGCCCAAGCCTGAGCCCATGGGTCTAAATTCATGTCCAAGGCTCCAAGCCTAACTTAGAGTAGGCCGGGCTAGCCCATGAACATATCTAGTCCTCACAAAGTCACACCCACCTAATAACACTTCTAATTATGTATACGGAACATCTGGAATGAAATCATACATGTATGGGAAATGTTCTTGATGTGTGATTGCGATGTGGTGTGAAGAGGGTGAGGGCCTTTTAGTGAGGAAGAAATAGAAACCCACACATTTATCCAGTTCCTTGGATAAACACAATCTATTTCTCTTGCCAATCATCCTAAAACCATGGCCTTTGTGTTAAAACCGTAGTGGCTAGACCACTCACCTCTACATGCCAATGCCTCAGTACTGATTGTTTCCCCTTTACAAAAATATTGAACTGTTTTATTGTTTTCCTTTTACAAAAATATTGTACCGTTTGATATAGCTTTGCCATGATTGTGATGAAAACATGTGTAACTAATAATAGCTGTGCCACGTACTATTTGTACTCTTTGGTATAAAAATTGAGTGGGTGTTTGGCATTAATGCCATTTTTTGAGAAAATGGTGCCACATCGACACCACATCAGAAAAAGCAGTGTTTTAGAAAACGGCCTCTTATTTTGAGCAATGATGTGGTTTGAAGCAATTGTTTTCACAAAAAACAGCTCATTGCTGCCAGTGGTACAATGATATGACATCATTTTGGACATCGGATAATATGACCAATGATTCTATAACACTGGTACTAAACAAAAACCAATGTTATTTTCCCAAAAAACAGCCTATGTGGCAGGCAGTACCGCCTCCAATGAGAAAATGGTGCTTATAATTCACACATGCCTAACACCATTTTTATGAGAAAACGGTGTAGTATTCTCAGTACCAATGCCAAACACCTACTGAAAGATCTCAACCTTCATCTCCTCTCAAGAGCCCCGAAGCAACATTATCCATGGTCCTTAGTGTTTATATTTGACCATCCAATGTCTTTCTAGTAACATAGAACCAAAAAGTATCATAAAAAACATTTATTTATAAATTTCACGAGAATTTTAAGATTTGTATGGGCCGTTCCATAAGATTTGTATTTTGTAGTTTCCTAAGCATATAAAAGTTACAAAGAGAAAGAATCTTGATAATGTACCAACACAAACAAAGTTGGGTTTCAAACTACACATTTTGTGTAGAAATGGCTTAAGTTGATTTTACCTTTTTTCTTTTTCTTTTTTTTTTTTGGTTCTTTGCTGTACTATTTATTAAATGAAGACCATAGCATGTAGCTAGAGCTAGGTAGTAACAAGTTAAATTAACAAAAAAAGAACCACTTTTATGTTTTTACTTATTTGTTGTTTATTAAAAAAGATAGGTCAAGAAATGGAATGAATTGATGGTGATCTAACTCTTCATTAGATTGGATGTCTCCACCATATAACTATATTAGGTTTCCTAAATCCACATTCCATTTATTTCTTATTGGGTTAGGTCTCATTTGTTTTTTTTTGGAGGTTATTTATTTAGGTAAATGCACTTATTCTCCACAAATATTTTTTTATCTAATTATTAATATATTTCTTAATTTTCAGGTAAAATTAAATAATAACTGTTTATAGATTATCTATAAAAATATCATTATTCATGAGACAATATTGTCCCATCATATCTTAGCAATTCTATTGATAGCACAAAAGTTATTTACTTTATCCAAACAACTGATATACTCGGTTACTTTTCGGAAGACTCACTAATACTAAAAAATAAATGCAAAATCTTGTGCTGACCGATTTACCTACTCCGATTTATGAATGAGGATTTAAAGTAACAGCCACTCCACATTAAACTTAGAAGTCTAAAAAGCTTTCCAATTGGGCTGTGTTTGGACTTAACTGCATCCATTAATTCCATATCTGACCTGATCATATATATATATATATATACCCTAATAAAGTTAGGGCCGTATGGGGCTTGGACGGTGTCGTAGAACTGAGAAAAAGTTTCTATAGCTGATGCTTGGCTTCTGTCCCTAGCTTCCAAACTAGAACATGTCCAATCCAGAACTTCTTTTGGTGGGTCCCATATCCATTTTCATGTCTCCATCTCAGATATGGGCCACTCGTTGCTCATCCGGAAACCTTCTACCCCACGTGGTGGACCCCATCAAAGGAAGATGCCTAACCCTAAAGGCCAGGGCCCATACCCATACCCATAAGGCCATAACATCCTTTTCTTGCATCCATTTATATAAATATCTATGGCGCCTATTATAAGAAAAAATAACAATAATAATAATAATAATTAGCCCATTATCATTCAACAACTTCGCTGAAATGAGCCACGTGTCTCTTGTACAGAAGATCAAGGCCTATTTGTTCTCTCGAATTGTAATCCCAAGTTCTCGTACCAGAGACTCATGAAAGGCCTCGAGTGGTTGTTGTTCCTTGTTGCTTGGTGCTACACTGCTACCAAGGGAATCATCCTCTTCTGATCCGGACTCGCGCAGTGTAAAGATTTAGGATCTCCTGCTAACAAGATATGTTCCAATACCCTACCAACAAATCTGACACCGCACATCAAAAGTGGGACATGTCATATGTGAGATGTGCGGTGTCAGATTCTATTGGTAGGGGGTGTCCACAGAAGCCTGTATCAATAGATTCCCTATTACCGGACGTAACGTTCTCTCTAGTCTCTGAAGTTTGGATTTTGGACTCTAGGCCTACGGGAAGTACAGTTCTATACGGCCTAGGATGTCTTTACTGTGTATCCTATCTTAATCCGGCTGTTTTGTTCTTTTCTAAGTTGTATTGACGATAGTACCCCCCCCCCCGAACGGGGCTCAAAGTCTCCGGCCCGTGGGGCACATTCCCGAAAGATATTCAGAGAAATCATCAGCAGCGCTAGGTTCCTAGCCCATAGAATGGAGTACTGTGAACACGTGGATGCCTTTCGTTCCTCCATGTAAGATATTCAGCACGCCACGCATTACATCTATACAAACTCTTGACACGTAGGATCATTACTCATCGCTGAACGAATTATTTATGCAAAAAATTTGCAGGATGGTGGGATCCGGTTCTTGTTCTCTAGGTTCCAGTCATACGGTCCGTATCATCGGATGACCTCTTTACCAGATTCCAATCAGTGGGTCCCCGTCGTCTCACACAGACACGTAGGCAGAAGGAGTTGTGGGTTAACACGAAAGGTGTCAACCATGTTGTGACGCAACGATTTTTCTATGGGAATAAGAAAAGGAGTCGTTATAGAAGGGTGATCCATGCTTGTAAGCTAAAGCTTAAAACAGAAAAGCCTGGTTTGCCGCAGCAGCAGGTAGCAATTCTCATTTGTTGGTGTTGGTATAATCTCTTCAGTCTCCTCTTAGCACTAAAACTCTAGCGGGAGCCGCATAAACTGTTGTGGGCCCCTGCTGTTTGGCTGATTTTTAAAAGTTTATATTTCCATTAATTCCTGGTTTCTCCTTCCCTTCTCGTCTCTCGCTCTCCCTTTACAATTTGACCTCTCCCTTTTGTTTTTTCTTTCTGTTTGTTGTCTGGGGATTCTGCTTCTTGGAAAGTTAACTGATTTCGTTCTACTTTGGAGTTATCGATACTTTGATAACTTCTGCTTTGCTCTTCTCTGTATCTGGTTATCGTCCCAAGAACCTGTAAGTTGATCAACTTCAATCGACGGCTTTTCTTTTGGTTATTTTCTTTTCTGGGTTGTGCTTATGGATGAATTTAGTTTTCTGGGTCTGTGCTTCCGTTGCTTGTTTTGCTATGTTTGAATAGTGATGAGGTGAGGGTTTCCATGATCATATTATCTTATATGTTGTTCAACTTTGTTTCTTTTCTTTTCTATTTCCTTTTTGTTTTTCTTTTCTCTTTGCCTGTTTCGGGAGGTGGGGTTTGTTGCAGGGGGTTTGCTTCTGTTGTGCTTTAAGTTTCTGATTGTCGTCGTGTTTATTCAACGAGCAGCTTAACAATGACTATCGTTTAAATTCCTTTCCCTAAAACCCTAGTAGTTAGGTTAAGCATCTCAGTTCAAATTACAGTTTGTTATGTTCAACTACAGAAACGATTGTGGGAGGCATGTTGAAATTCAACAGGCATTAGGGTCTTGGAGCTGACTGTTGAGAAATTGATATCGCTTTTGTCGTTTTAGATTTTAATTTGGATAAACTCAGTCCATTTAATAATTGAGAAGAGTTTTCTTTTATTTATTTGGATTGTGAGGTGAAAACGCGTTATAATTTATCTGTTTTGAGTTCGTAAATTTGTTGTCTTAATACCAGTCATTCGTGCCCCCTTGAGGCCTGAGTGCTATTTTCAGTGTCAATGCCTTCTGGTTCTGGTGCAACTCAAGGGGCATTAGGGAGATGTCTTCTATGTTTTCCATTACGACCGGTGACTGCACCACTTAGCCTCAAATAGTTGGGAACTTGGAACTAACTGAATGATGATTCAGCAACAGCAGTCAACTCAAGAAATGAATCATATAAGCTCTTACTTAAAAAGGCATTAAAATTGAGAACTTATGAAGAAAGATTGATAACTGGATATTATTATTTAAAAGTCAGTTTTTATCAATATTATTTAAAAGATTCAATTTTCTAAAAGAAACTTCCCTGTTTCATTTTCTCTTCTTGATGCTTTGTGGTTTTAATATCAGACTACCGATATACTACTTGTGTTCAGATCATTCTCTTTTAGTGAAAAGGAATTTGTTCTTTTTTTTTTTGGATAAAGAAATTATTCTTCAACTCTGTTCTAGTGTCATATGTCTTTTATAATCTTTATTTTGTTTTTTCTTCTGCACCTGTCCTTGATGACCAAGATTGTTTAAAAAGAAACTGAAAATATTTTATTTTTTTGATAATTGAAAGAAATTTATTAATCAGCAATGGTAATAGTACAATGTCCTCAAGGAGAAGTACGAGATGCAACCTCTCCAAGCTAGTTAAGTACAACTTTCCAATATACTAGAACAAGTCACAATGTAGCACAAAAAAGAACCTCCCTAGAAACCCCCTCTTTGGCTAAAGAATCAACCATAGTATTAGCTGACCTACTTACCCATTTTACCTCAACTCTCATATTATTGGTTAACCACTTTACTTTTTTTATGAGATCTTTGTAGCCCCAAATGGTAGCATCTAGGTTTAGAAGCCACCTTGTTACCACCTGAAAGTCCCCTTCAACTGGGAGATGTTCCACCCCAAGCTGGTTCGCAATCTGAATTCCTTCTACAACAGCTAGTATTTCTGCCCTTGTAGAGTCCCCCACTCCCACTAGTCCTGAGTATAAGGAGATGATGTTACTAACCTTATTCCTCAGGACACCCCCTATACCTGAAGGCCTAGGGTTACCTTGGCTGCTCCCATCAAAATTTAACTTGATCACACCTTCTGGAGGCGGATCCCATTCTAACAAACTTCTAGTCTTCTTTGTAGAAGTATTAGCTATTACTAACCAATTCCTCCATAGGTCATCAAAAGAGAAATCAACAAATATATCCAAGGTTTTCAGCCAATGTATTGTTCTTGTTGGAGTACAGTCCTTCACTTCATCCAAGCTCCTTTCCTCCTCTAAGAAGACTAGGAGTCCATAAGGTGGCTGCCTTGATACATTTCCACATTAACTTGCCTCTTCTAGTGTGCCATACAAAAAAAGATGGGTTGAATAACAAACTCAAATCAGATGGCGGAGACCACCTACCTCCAAATAAACTAAGGCTCCAACTCCATAAGGCTGTAGCAAAGGAGCAGGAGATCAACAAATGGAAACTGTCCTCTTTCTGGGCCTTACACAAGGAACACCAGTTTGCGGGAAGACAAAGAAAGGGTCTCTTTTTCTGCAAATTTTCCAAAGTATTGATTTTCCCATAGTAGATTTCCCAGTGAAATACAACAATTTTTGGAGGAATAGGTTGTGCCCAAACTTTTTTAAAGGGGAACACTTGGGAATTGGGGTTGGAATTGAGGGATTTTAGAAAAGAAGAACAAGTAAAGGTACCTTTTGGAAGAAGAGTCCAAACTCTTTGATCAGAAGATGTGGGGTCCAAACAAACTGACTCAAGTAAATGAAGTAGCTTGATGGCACAAATCAACTCACTATCCCTTAATCCCCTACGAAATCCAAAGGCCCAGTTTAAAGACATGGGAATGAATGGGTTCACAAGAAAATTTGCAATTGGCTCATTTTTGTGAAGGGGGAGAGAATAAAGCAAGGGGAATTGATCTTTGAGGGGTTGATTACCCACCCAAACATTCTTCCAAAACCGAATAGCCTTCCAAGGTGTTGTAAGGGTAGCTCGATGAGATATCCCGGCATCCCAACCATTTACTCTGTAGCCATGAATACTTGACACCACCTCATGCCATAATCTCTCTCTCTCTCTCTCTCTCTCTCTCTCTCTCTCCCTCTCTCTCTCTCTCTCTCCCTCTCTCTCGGCCATCTCCATAACTACTTCCCTAGGAGGGCTTCATTCTTCTATACTATGTTCCCTATCCCTAGGCCCCCTTCTTCCTTAGGTTTATTAACTATCTTCCATCTAACCAGATGGTTCTTTTTCACCTCTTCCGGTTCCCACAGATAGTCCCTCATTACCTTCTCCAATTTCTTAGCCTCCCTTGAGGGAATCCTAAAAACCGAAAGGAAGTAGGTTGGAAGGTTGGCAATTGTGGCCCTAATCAAAGTCACCCTATCCCCTATTGTAATGTAATTCTTTTTCCAGGCTACTAAGCATTTATCAAATTTCTCTACAATAGGGGCTCAAAAACTACTTTCTTTAGGGTTAGCTCCTAAGGGGAGACCTAAGTAGGTCAAAGGCCAAGAAGAGGTGTTGCAACCTAAACACTTTGCAATGGATTCCATCTCCCAATCCTCCATATTTACTCCAACCACACAACATTTATCAAAGTTTATCCTCAAGTTGGGGGCAAGCTCAAAGGCTCTTATTATCTTAAGGTTGTCCACCTTGCTTAAATCATTCCCTTCGCAGAAAATAACAATATCATCAGCAAACTAAGGTTAGTTATTGGAATGCCTCTCCTCCCTATTCTCCAACCCTTTATTTGGCCCTCCTCATCTGCTTTGGAGATCAATTTGCTAAGAACATCAACAACAAGTGTAAAGAGGAAAAAGGAGAAAGTGGGTCACCTTGTCTTAAGCCTCTATTGGCTAGAAAGAAGTCCTTAAACCACTCCATTCACCAAGACTGAATAGTGACATGAATTTAAACATCCACTTATCCAATTACACCATTTGTCCCCAAATCCATACCTTCTTAACACCTCCAACAAGAAACTCCAATCCACTAGTCCATAAGCCTTTTCCAAGTCCAATTTGCAAGTAAAACCTTTTCTGCCAGATCTTCTCATCTCTTCCACACTCTCATTTGCAATGAGGATCTAATTTATGAGTTGTCTATCCTGTATAAAGGTTCCTTGTGCTTGGCTAATGAGAGAAGGGAGAACTGCTTTGGTCCTCCTAGAGAGCACTTTTGCCAAAATCTTATAGATGCTAGTCACCAAGCTGATTGGCCGAAAATCTTTGGAGTGTTTGGCATTAGTCGTTTTAGGAACTAGAGCTAGAAAAGTGGCATCGATTCCAGGATTCACAATATGTTTATTCTCAAATTCTCTATTTCTCTAATGGCTCCAGTTAAATCTTCTTTGATTATGTCCCAACAGTCTTGATAAAATGCCATTGTAAACATTTGGACCCGGTGCCTTAGCTCTATCCATAGAAATGATAGCTTGTTTAATTTCCTCTTCCTCGATCTTCTTTCTAACCATCCCCTTTCTTACCATCATCCTTTGGGACTCTTTTGCATCTAAATCCTCAATTTGAGTTAGTAGTCTAGCTTTTGCTTCCTCCACTCTTCCAAATTGATCCCTATTCCATTCTTTTATTTTTCCTCTCAACCTTTTTAATTTTTTTGTGGAATCTAACCCCATTCCATTTCACTCCCCTCATCTCTTCACTCCACCATTCCTTAACCTTAGACAAGAAATCTAGATGTGTTAACCACATATTCTTAAACCTGAATGGTCTAGGTCCATTTCCAAGAGGCTCTTGTCCTACTTCTATGGGGCAATGGTCAGAGGTGACCCTAGGTAAGTCCTTAGCCACCAAGCCTTTCCAATGGCTCTCCCAACCCTCATTAAAAAGAAACCTATCAAGCTTTGAACAAGTTGGGTTTTCTTGGAAGTTGGACCAAGTGAAGATAGCTTATAGTAAAGGAAGCTCTCGTAACTCATAAGAGTTAATGAAGTCATTGAACTTCCTCATACTAGTCATGATGGCTTCCTCATACTAGAAGCCTTTTTCCTTTCCCCTCTTCCACTGAATTCGATATCCCATTCAATGTCCAAAATTAGTCTCTCTACTTCAGACCTCTTTTTCCTACCCTTATCACCCACAACATCCTAGACAGCCCTTTATTTCCTGTTTCCTGCCCCAATCTGTTGGGGCTTGCGTCTGATTTAGGTTTTTCTTGATAGCTCAATCATTTCCTCTTTCTATTTATATTCCTCCAACAGTGTACAAATCTGCTGCCAAATCCGTTCCAGTTCCTCCTGTTTCCTTTCTGTCAAACAATCCCCCTTCTCATTTTGACTTCCAGCACTATCATTCATCACTCCCCTGCTGCCACTTGGTTGGTCTAGTTGAGATTCCAGGATATCTGTTACAGGCACAGAACCCAGATTAGTATCTAAAAACAAATGGACAGGCTTACCTGAAGGTAGTTGTAGTGATTGCAATGGGACCAGATGTTGGGTATCAACTCTTGAAGTCAAGACCAGACCCATTCCTTGTTCTTGACTCAGCTGTGGAGGTAAACTAGGTTCAACCAAGACTTTTTCACCCCCTACAGTCAAAGGTACCTCACTAGTCTTTCCCTCTACGTGAAACCTTAGGTAAGGCGCAAGTTCTGATTTCTGTCTCTCTGGCCCAATGTACTGAATAGGCTGTGCAAATGGAGTAGACTCGTTTATTGGCGGAGATGTAATCTGCTAGACTTCTGCAAGTGTTTCCAACACCATCTGTTTTTTGTGCGGAATTCTTGGAATGGAAGATATCTGTTCGCCACCATTGAGACTCAGATTCCCCAGCTGTTTGTCATTGACAAAATCTTGCGGATCCACTTCCTCCTCTGAAAATAAAAGTTCATTGTTTACGCTTCCCTCTTCCATGATATTTCTTTTTTTTTTGGTTTTTGGAGATCAATACTTCCCAGGCTGATGGTTTCTCCAGATTCTGAATCCGAATCAGAAAATTCTTTGTCATTTGTCGACATGTCCAAAACTAAGTCGTGTAGCTCACTGCACTTCACACACCTCGGATTACGGTGATCCTGTGCAGATCGAGCCAGCTTCTTCGATGGGATCCACTGTAAGGAGCTGGACACCTTTGCAGAGCTGTTCGAGCAAAAGGAGGAGCTCAAGGAAGACGATGGTACACCTTGTTTTCTGTCTACCTGAGGTGCTCCCCCTGTCACGTGCTCCTTTAAGTCCTCACGTGCCAAATTAAGTCCTGGGTCAATTAATTTTGGCCCACTTAACTTAGATTTGGGTCAGCCACCATCAGGTTTCCTGATTCTAACAAGACCCCAGCCTGACCCGATGGTTTACCTCCCCCATTCTGTGGTTCAATTTGTACTACCAACGGGCCCTTCCCCTCACTTAAGCCATTCAAAATATCTTGCTTGGCGCCAGAAGCAACTACCTGATCTAAAGTCCTGTTGTCATACCCTTATCTTGTATCACACGTTTTCTACTTATCTCCTGACCAAAATCTTTTGGGCTGCGTAAAGGTTGTGTTTCCATTTTGGTGAAATTTCCTTTTCTCTTCTTTTTAACCAACTCCAATCTGCCACATAGCTCCATTTCCTCCACCTTTTCATCTTCCTCCTGCCTGGCTTCCCTCCAAAGGGTAGCTTCAATGGAAGACACTAACCAGACTGGTGAAAACAATCCATCCACAGCTATGTCACCTTCCTTGGTATATCTTCTGGTTTTACTCCACCCAGTAGAATGGCTGCACTTCGCAGGTCACCCCAAAATACACCATCAAGGCGAGCTCCACACAACAAAGCAATTGAGTTTGCTGTCTCTTGATTTCAGAGATGGAAAGGCAAACCAATCACTCAAACAGTAACATTATCTTCCACTGAAAATACTTTTGAATTGGAAGATGAAGACCACTTAAAGACTGAGAAGGTCCCCAGAGCATTTTGGGTACATAAGGCTTTAACATTTACCTGGTTTTCAAGAGGGTTCAGAACTGCCTTAGCAAGATCAAACGGAGTTAAAATAAAGGTACTCCTTAGCCCCAGTTTGAACTTCAGCAGTTCTCCACCAGTCTGTCACCAACTCTGGCCTCAATTACTAGCATTCTTCCCCATTTTCCTGTTGTCCCATCTGCTACCAAGGAAGGATTCCTACTATTGTTTGCCATGGCCAAGAATTTCTTTTTTGGTTCCTCTTCCTTACACAGGATCTGGCTGCTAACTACTGGTCTTTGTTCACTTTCATCAATTTCCATCAACTCTTTTTTCTCCAGCTTCCTTCTATTTAGGAAATTTGTTAGTATACCACCTATCCCTATCCATCCTCGACCATTCTTCCCTTGAGGGAAACAAACCATTTACTTGAGAGAAATATTCAGTAAGAGATATGACTGCACCTTTTGCATCCTCTTGTTCTCCATCACAAACCTCCTACCTGTCTCTGAGAAATTTTCTTTCCATTTTATCTGCTTCCCTTTATCTGCTGCATCAGAAACAAACTCTTTCACCCAGTCAATCATCTCTGAGCCTTCCACAAGAACCGTGGCCATCTTCTGTTCTCTTATTTTCAGACTCAGTCTTCCTTTGATCCATATTTCTTCAAAGAGAAGATCTTTAGCCTCTACCCTCAGGGAAGAGCTCCATTTTGCTTTCTCCATGAAGTCTCTACCCTCACGAAGCCTCTCTTCATTCTCCACGAAGCCTCCATTTTTTGTTTAGATCATAAACTGAAAATATTTTAGTAAATTAACTTACAGAAAATTTATTTAATCTGTGGTTTTACATGTCACTTATCCTTTCTGTGAACTTTCTAACCATTTCATCCTGTGTCATACATTATTTTTTATCCAGAATTCTCTTGATTAAATAAAAAGTCCCAAATTGGCATATCAAATAAACTAATGAAAGTAAGGTGAGAGATAAGCTATTGTTGATTCTAAGTGGATAGAAAACATGAAAGAAAGGATATCCTATGAAGATGGAACAAATGAGAGAGTGGCAGGGCAAGCTACAGAAGAATATTTGATGAAAAGAAAACTACATTTAGGTAGAGTCTCTACAGTACAACCCACACAACCTCTAAGCCAATATCTACACATGGTTGTCATGGTTTTTTTTTCTTCTTTTAATCAACAAGGGCAGGATGCTATATGATGGAAGATCAAGATATAAAAGAAAGGATACCTTATGAGGATGCAACAGGATGGGAAGGTGGCAAGGAAAAGCTAAACAAGAATATATGATGAAGAGAAAACTACATTTGGCTAGAGTATCTTCAGTACAACCTACACAATTGTAAGCTGCCCCCCGCCCCTTCCCCACGCATGTTGTAAGTCAACATGATGCTTCATGAGTTGGCTTTTTTCCTTTAGAAACATTTTTAGGTGGAAAATAGGATTACAAGTATGATACCCTGGATATGTCCGCATGGGTCACTGCTGTATCAAATTAGACACTTAGATAATTAGTGAATTTAATATCTAACATCTTCTGCAGCCATGTCCTGTTGTATCTGGGTAACATAGATTTAAAACAACCTTATGATCCATGGTGGGACTAGGACCCATATTCCCTGTCTATAGATCACAGGCTTGTCCATTGGCCTAAGCCCTCATCTTTGTTTCCCAAGCATGTCCAAATTGTTTAAGAGAGCAAAGCAAGGTGTCATAAGCCCTGTATGTACAGGGGCCTAAAAGTCATTAAAAGACGATATGTAATAATGTAATTGCTCATAATTTAACAATGGATATGGCATTAAACAGAATAGAATGGAAAAATAGGCTTCATGTTGAGTAGCGGATCCAATGTAGTTGGTATAAGGGTTAGATGATGTAATAATTAAATGGAGGGGGGTGCAAATAAAGAAATGGCTTATGGAGAGAGCACTTCATGACATTTAGGAAATGGTTTACTGTTTATCAAACCAATCATGCCAAAATGCAATATGGATTTCATGAACTTTACATATATCTATATGTATGTATGTATGTATGTGAGCACTTGTCCACCTTAACTTTGATTTCATGTTTCTGTGAAGACAGCTAGAATATTTCCACCCTTTATGCATGAACATAAATGTAATAACATATTGTGAGTTGTGGTCGGGTGTTGGTTCATGTTGATGGAGAAGCAAGTTTGAGGTTATTTGTGTCAGGTCAGGAGGATGTTGAAGTGGATGAAGGGTGCTACAGGCAAGTCTGGTTGGCAGGTCATAGGAACTGAGTTTGAGGTTGAGAAGGTTGAATCTAGGGCATTGTTTGAGTGGGGAAAGATGAGAGTATTGGGAGTTAGGAAGTAAAATGGAGGTCTGTTTTTATTCATGTTCCATAACAGAGTGTGCAGAGTGGGTCTTGGAGTGAGAGAAAACTAAAGACAGGGAGTGTGATCTTAGGCCAAATTGGAGGTTTTTGGCAGCAGGCGCAATCAATGAAGTTAGGAATGTTTTGTGGTTAGGGGTGGTGGGTATCCCTCTCAATGCCTCGAGTCTTGAAGTTCGATGATAAAAATAGGACTTGGGAGAAGATGGACATGGCTAGAATACTGATAGAAGTCTTGTGGTAATTTCCTGAAGGTGATTGGATTGGAGGGAAAGGTGGAAATTGAGGGGAAGAAATTAAGGTGGCGAGGATTTGTGAGGGATACGTAGAATACAAGAATGCAGGGGGAAGTAAATTGAAGAATTGGGTGGGAGGCTTTTGAGAGAAGAAGGCGAACAGATGATTTTGGGTTTTAGGGAGGAAAGACATTTGAGTGGGGACCACCTTATTAAGGAAAAGAAAAGAGATGCTTCAATTTTGGAGGTGAACCTGACTGTTGCTCATCCTTCAACATCTTAGTGTAGTAGTGATGCTGCAGTTAGGCCTGGTGTTGGCATCACAAGTAGGGCGGAAGTAAGAGTGGAGAAGGTGGCGTTTGTTGCAAAGAAAGGAACTCATGATATGGCTGATTGTTGAGGTGCTCATCAGAGATGTCCAGGAGTCAACTAGTTCAAATCCAGTTTCAATTTTGTCCTCTGATTACTTCTCTCTGAGTCGTGTTGGTGCCATTGTGGGGTCTGGAGTTGTTAGCTTAAGTGTGGCGGAAGTCATTTTTGAGGCAGACTTGAGTGTAGTTGTGGGGGTTGTTACAGATGTGGTGTCAAGTGATTCCTTTGACTGTGGTCATGAAGGGGTTCCCATAGTTGAGGTGAGCTCTAATCATGTAAACTCAGAATCTGGGGTGGGGGATTCTTTTCAGGAAGCCAAGGGTAAGGATAAGTCTGAATTGTTTTTTGAAGTGGTAGTTGGGAGGATTGGTTTTGAACTTGGTTAGAGGAGGTATGAGGCTATGACAGTTGCTTTTGCTGAAGACGGCACCCTTGAAGAAGTCTAGAAGCTCGAATAAGTTGCATCTTGTCAATGTAACAAAGGTTTTTTCATGTCTTAAAGATGGTCTTGTTGGAGTGGGTCCTAGCAACAAGTATAAGAGGTTATACAAAACAAAAGGGTTAAATGCTGTATATAGGATTCAACCGGTTGTTGGTAAGGAGATTTAGGACGATAGACAGAATTTAAGCAATGATTTTAACAAAGAGTTGGACTTTAGGATTCAAGTGAATGAAGTGGTGGAATCAGGGGAGATAAGGTTTAGTTTGGTTGGAGAGGAGGAGGCTGAAGGCACAAGGATGAAAATAAAGGCAGTGACTGCAAACCTTGACAATTTGAATTTAGAAGACAAAAGAGTGGATTTGGAAAAAATTGTCAATAAGGAGGTTCAAATCAGCAAATTGTTGGGTTTGTCCTTAGGTGGCAAGGAGATCACTAGAAGAGTTTTTTGGAATGGGAAAAAAAGAAAAGCACAGTGATCCTGTTCATGCTAACAGTAGCCACGTTGACGAGTTGGAGGATGTGGATGAGTGATTTTTAAAATTGGGTTGCAAATTGGTGGGGGGAGATTGGTTCTTTATTTGTAATGGGGGTCAGAGAGTGGTAATATATGGATTTGTTGTATATGGGCGGGTTTGTTTAAATGAGTTGGGTGGTTTGTTGTCTGATTTCCCTGTTGTATGACTTTGGTCGTATTCTCTCTTTTATTTTAATGAATTTTTATTTTACTATCCAAAAAAATAGACTTTGAATAATCTTGAGTGCTACCTTTTGAATTTGTTTTACCCATAATTTTAGTTGTTACCATGGATGATTGTAAAGGAATTATGAAGAATGGCAGCCTCCTAGTAATAATAGGGTGAAATTGAACTTTGATGGGAGCTCACAAGGCAACCTAGGCCCATCAGGAGTTGGGGGAGTAATCGGGGATGACAATGATTTGATTTTGGCTATTTTCTCCTGTCCAATTGGCTTGGCTGAACAGTATGGTCTAGGAGTATCAAGTATGGCCTCACAGGCATGCCTTAAGGGAGATTGAATGTATTGCTAAGGATATTGTGGCAATCTTTAGATGGATTAACAGATCAGCTAATGGATTGGCTGGTTCCTTTGCTAAGCAAGGGGTCTCAAGGGATCAAGTGTTTTGGGTTGTGGTTTAATGCTTTAGCTTTTTTCTGGGTTGTTCTAGCCTGACTTGTATGTTGTATTTCTGCTCATTATTTAATGAAACCTTTCCTTAATTCTGCTAATAGCCTCGCTGATGCATTAGCTACACATTGGACTGCAAAAGATGTTTTGGCATGGGGGACACCACACAGGATAAGGGATTGAATTGTAACACAATGTGTTAATGTTAATAGTGTAAGATTTTCTTGGAGTAGCTCTAGGCTGAGTTGTATCCTGTTTTATTGGTCCTCTGTTTCCATTTTTTTGGCAATGAGGTTACATTTTTTTTGTCATTAGTCAAATCACCAACAGTTGTTGATCCCCCTCAAAAAAAAAAAAAGAAAAGAAAAACGACAGCAGTGGATGGTCAAGTTGTTTCTTATGTATGCTGATGTACTCAAATATATGTTTAAGATGTCCCATCAATGTCCTTAAGTAGCTTAACCTTTCCTTGTAAGATGAATATTTTCTCATCTACTGAATATAACTATAGGATCCTTTAGCATGACTCAAGAGCAAAGGGTCCTAACACTTCTGTAGATTATACCTATCATTTAGATGTTTAGAGTTCATCTATGAGCTATTATAACCAGATCCAAGAGTCCTACTTAGTGCACACCAGGGTTTCTAGCCGTAATAGTTATGCTTTATGAACAATTATACCCCTTAGATTTGTTGCAGTGAATGAATTTATTCTGTGCTTGGGCGTCTTCTATTACTAATGGGGGTATTAAATGGAGTATGTCCAAAGTTTTTTTAGAGGATTTCCATCTTGCTTATTTTTAGATCTTGCATGGTCCTTTTTATTAACTGACTGATAGAGAATTTGTTTGACAGGCATCTATCTTGGTTATTTCACATCTTATTTCTTCATCTCTTGACTAGATAGTACAGGTAAATGAATGGATCCCCATTTTATGCAATTGACTGAACTTCTGAAATCTGAATGTCTCTAGGTAAGGTGTATTGCCAGCTTGGAGTGAGCACTCTCCCTTCTCATCACCCAAAGAAAGTGGGTAAAGTTCAAAGCCTGCCTATTTCACAGGTGTATTATGTTCAATATGGATTTGAATTGTAAAGGAATAACCTGGGTTGGGAACATATACCAGAGGGTTGAAGCTATATGCATGGAGGTCGAAGGTATTATAACTCAGGTATATTTGCTTTTTTTTCCCTCTTTCCTTCCTTGCATTCCTGCTTCCATGTATGTGGTCAAATGGCTTTTCTTTTATGAGTTTATCCATGT
This sequence comes from Nelumbo nucifera, assembly GCF_055504915.1. Lineage (NCBI taxonomy): Eukaryota > Viridiplantae > Streptophyta > Magnoliopsida > Proteales > Nelumbonaceae > Nelumbo > Nelumbo nucifera. The sequence continues at coordinate 18,138,222 of NC_142649.1, forward strand.
TCTTTGACGTGAGTTTTTTTTTTCTTTAATTCAATAAATGCAGTAACTCATGCTTTGTATGTCTTTGTGGGTGTGTTATGTGTGTACACATGTCATAATATGGACTATTGAATTGGTAGGTTTGACTTGGTTGGATTCCTTTTCTGGGCAGGAAGCATTACAATTTGTGGAAGATCAGGTCGAATCTGTTGGAGTAAGTGTTAAAAAATTTTGTGCAGAAGTAATGCAAGATTTACACCCTCCATCAACTGAAGATCCTGTGAAAGGTGGAAATGACTTAGATATGAAACAAAATGCTGATGATGAGATCCATAGCAAGTCAAAAGAAGATAGTTTGAAGGACCCTATAAGGGAGAAACAATCTGTGCTCAAGGAGTTGATGACCCTTAAGAAGTTAGATGATGTTAGTTTAGAAGATCCCAAAATGGAGAGGCAATCTGCCCCTAAGGAGGAGTCGGTGGTAGTTGCTCTTGAGGGGAAAGGTTTGAGTCATACATCATTGTTTGATGGAAACTGTGATGTAAATCCTTTGCCCCCTCAATCCTCTGTGGATCCCATCAAAAGAGCAGATGCTGGTTGGTCGTTTGAACAGGGTAATAATGATGACGTTGCCATGTGCAAGAAGTCAAGCATTGGTATCATTGAAAATCCTGTAAAGGAGTCACAGTCCGAGGTGATTGCTTCCTTAGGAGATCTGAGTGGAATGTCGCTATTTAGTAGAGTTGCCAATGAAAACCACGAGAAGGCATGTGGTATGCTCACCGAACCATCTTCAGTTGAAATTGCACGACATAATTCTGCCTCAAAAGCAATTCATATTGATTCTTCAGATGTGACTTGGCATTGTCCTGATATTTCAAATGCTCCATCTTCTGATTTGAGTTTTCCAGTTATCTCCTGTCAGAAGGACTTGGCAGACATTGTACCAATCCCTTCCAGAAGGATTCTACTTGTGGAATCAAATGGTGATTATTTCCATGTTTACCTATGGTGATTCTTTCCATGTTTACTTTTGTGTATATGCATATCTGTGTGTTACCTTCATTGGCAAATAGTGTTTTAGTTTCGTAGAATGCAGTAAATTATTTTTGATGGGATCTTCTGGGGATGGGCATGAATACTGTAATGATTGTAATGCAAAGGCTTTGAAATTAAAATGCATGCCAAAGAAATAGATACTTTTCAGCTTTTCCCTCTTGTTGTGCGTGTCCCTTTGTCTTAATTATTCTAACCAGTGGAGTTAACGTGGTTTAATATTAATCCATTGCCTTCTTGTAAGACATAATATATCTTCAATGTTAAATCACATATTGACTGATGCCGGGGACTGATACAGGGAATTCGGGTGGCCAAAGTGTGGATGTGGCAGAGGAAAATTCTGTTACTGACCCAGGCACAGAGATGGACACAGCATTTGATAATAGAAGGCTTGACGAAAGTTGTGTAGTGGTGGATAGCAATGAAATTTGCTTTGTTTCTCCGAGAGCCAGCAAGCACAGATCATACAAGGTTCTCTCTCTCTCTCTCTCTCTCTCTCTCTCTAGCACATACAATTATTAACTGCAAATGTTGTTTACCAGAAAAAAATCTGTGATGCCTTTGCTTCAAAGATGAGGTCAGGGAAGAAGAAGGAATATGAGCAGCTGGCTATCTGTTACGAAGACCATACACCAACCAACCAACAAAGAGCAGAATGTTCTACACTATCCAATCTCACCAGGGACTTGGATTTAAAAACTTTGCCATCCACCGATTTATGTGATTCTGAGTGGGAACTTCTGTAGATAATGAGAAGTACTATGTGAATAACGATGCAACACTACTGGTTCTCTGACCTGGTCAAGGTGGGGATGTTGCTATTTCTACATCAATAATTGCGGCTATGGTGCTGTCTTTAAATATAAATATATAAAACTCAAAATGAGGTAGGCAGAGGAGTGAAAACTCATTGGTGATGGATTAGAAAAGGTCTTCCATGAAATGATTACCTGTCCTTTGAGGTAACCACCTTATGAAATACTCATTCAGAACGCACGATGTTGTATTTATGTTTCACTTTTTTCTGATTATGAAAGTTGATCATGAGCTTTATCCTCAAGTGATACTTGCACTTGTTGTCCTAAGCATTTTCTGCTGGTGGTATTCTTGTTGTTGGGTGAAATTCCGTTTACTTTTCTCTTTCTTGGGGGATTAAGTTGCTGAAATCTTCCTTGTTTTCTTGTCATCTTGGGCGATTGACCAAATGTTTACAATGCCACATGGCTGTTTGACCTCATTGATCAAGGTCTTGACGGTTCAGAGGCTGATCCTCCATCTGGTTGTATTGCTGGAGCTTATTTCAAATCTTGATCTCCGTTGTGGTTAACACTTAACAGTTAGACCCATTAAACATTTTTCCCTCCATTTGGGTTTTCAGGTACTGATTCAGAAATTGCATTTCCAAGTAGTTTTTGAAAGGAAAAAGTGAGAATTATTATTGTCGTCGTTCTTGTACGTTATGTCGATTATATAATCTGAATGATTATTGCCCCGCAGGTTTCTAGTTTTTATCTTCATGTGGGATTAATTTTTCTTTGGTAATTACATGTGGGATGGATTAAATTCTGGCATTTTTCATCTCTGATTAACGGAACACATGATCTTGATCTATGGGTTTTGCCAACACGAACCATTGTCCTGTGTGAAGGTAGCAAAGTTTTTTAATTTCTTCAAAATTCTTGTCATCAGTGTTGTTATTTGAACCTAGCTGAGCAGATTATGTCCTCCTGTTCTGTTCTCTTTAGGCCATGACTATAGATTCGAGATAGACATTTACTAACCTTACCGGCGGCTTACCCTAAGTTCCTATCTGATTCAATTCCATGGAAAAACGGTCAAATTGTACAGAAACAAGGTTTATGTTTGTTATGGTCTTTGAGAAGGTTTAGATCTTGGAGGGTGCCTTCTAAATTGGATTTTTTTTTCTCATTCACTAATGCCTGGAAAAGCAACAAGCTAAGAAAGCTGTGTTGTCTACAAATGAAAGAAAAGCAGGAGAGTTTTGGTGTAGGCTTTCCGGTTTAATCCATTAATGGGTTGGTAAACAATCATGCTTTAGAGTTTAAGAGACAGCTTTTATGATATCCCCCCTCAAATAAGATTAAAAATTAGCAAAAATGAGCACTGAATCAGAAGAGAACTACAAAATATCCCTAGAGGTTTCTAGGATGGTGAAGGCATACAAGAGCATGTTCCATGTATCGGGTAATCCAGGGAGGCACCAGTGGCTACAGTCAGCGTAGAGCTGGGGTTTCATTCTCTGCTCCTCTGTCAATAACACTCCTTGCTTGGCTGTGTAAACTGTTGGATGTGCGTCTCTACGGTATTGTGATAGCCTCGTGATATTCAAGTACTTGACTGGTGTTCTCATCTCTCTAATCGTTTTCTCCACAATCGCTACCACTTGCCTTGGAAAAGATGTCGTATAGGATTCATCCATGATCGGTTGCGTTTGGTTGTAACACCATTGCCGTCTGGAACAATTCCATTTGAATTCAGAAAGAGTTAATTGTGATTGCATTTGCGTTATATATCTATTCACCGACCGAGTCTGAATCGGATTCGACTATCAGGCCTCTTCTTGAGCTCGGGCCCAGCCTGAAGTCCAACCAGAAGTTTGGGAAAAAGATTTTTCTTTTTTTCTCAAAATCCAAAAATAATGAAAGATCTCACCATGATTTGAAAAAAGAGAAGAGGAAAAAAAAATATTGTATATATATTTTTTGAAATATAATATACTATCAAGTTGGGTTCATACTTTTTCGAGAAAGCCTAAGCACTACCCAAAAAAAGTCAGACCTGGTGTTTTGGGCCTGAGCCCAAGCCCGTGAGTCTAAATTCATATCCGAGCCTGACTTACAATGGACTGGGTTGAGCTGGCCTGTCAGGCTACTCAGCCCATGAACAGGTCTAATAATAACTGGTAGAGTGGTAGGTGGGAGCCATTGATACATTTAGGGTCCGTTTGGTTCACAGTCAGAATTGGAATGTTTCCATAGTCTGGTTCAAACAGGAATTGGAATGTGAATTTGAATAAACTGGAATAGGATTCCATTCCCAATGGGGGGAGGGAATGACCATTCCCTCAAATGGGGGAATGCCATTCTATCAAGAATGGGAATGAAATTCTGGTTCCATCCAATCAAACAGTTGGAATTGGAGTGGTCCATTCTGATTCCAATTCCAAAACCCTATTCCTGTAAACCAAATGGGCCTTTACTGATTTACATACCCCTTGTGTTCTGGTGAGATACTCCTGAAGAAAACTGTAGTCTTGGTAGGATCAACGTTGTCTTCGATCCATTGGCTCCATGTTTTCAAGGCTGTCTCAAATTTGATTTCTACATCCAGGTCCTTCAACATTTTCTTCTTGTACTCGACGAAATCCCACCTGTAATTGGTGAATCTTACTTCATAAAATTTTGGTAAATGAAGCCCTAAGAACCTCTGAAATGGTCCAGATGGGACACTTACGCTTGAAGCTTGCCACCATGCACCCACCAGTGGCCTGTGTTGAATACCATGATGTCAGCTCCTCGCCAGCTCTGGGCAGAGGCTGAAATTGTGTGGAGCTTGAGAATTCTCTTCCTCGATCGGGTTTGGTCCAGTTGCACTAGAAATGGACTCCAGTAGAACTCCAAAGTACAGTCATAGTCCTATATACAGCAGTGACAACACTATAAAGGTTTTCATATAACTTTTGAAGAAAACAAATGAGAGAGAGATGTCAATAGGTTGGGTACTCGGCTTTAAGAGTTTAGCTGTTACTATCATAATTATATAGCTAAAAAATAATTGGGTTAGAGGCGATCATCCCAATTAATAATTGGTTCGGTTTTGGATCTATGTCAAAGAACCGATTGATCATGGGAACAGTGCTGGCACACCCCCCAATCGGACCCGAACCAGAACCATTGAGGGAAAGAGAGGGCCAACAGTCTAAGAAACCTTTTTGGAGATTACATGTCAGCCTATTCAGTCCCTTGTTTCTCCTTAGGGGTGTCAATGGAGCGGTTTTGAGTTAGATTAGATCCGTCCATATCAAAATCAATTTGAACAGATTAGACATCAAGACATTGGACATACCGATTGAGACATTGAATTGGACCAATCCAGACTAATGGTCCAAAATATTTATTGGATTGGATTGGTCCTGATCCATTAGTAATGGATTTATAGTGGATGGGGTTGGATTGAACTAATATCCGGCCCATTGGTAGAAGTTAAGAGTATGGGTGTCAATGGACCAGGTTCGGGTTTGAGTTGGACTACCCAATTTGAACAAATTGGGCTGTCCAATAAGACAAAATGAATTGGACCATCAGTCCAAATTGATCCAAAGCATTTATTGGATTGGATTGGACCTGATCCATTGTAATGGATTTACATTGGACTGGTTCTGATTGGACCAAATCCGGTCCAATTGACACCCCTGTTATTGTCTTTTTGATCAAAAGAAAATTGAGTACAATTTCTCTTACCCCACACCCATGGTCATGCTCAAAGATGTTCCAAACAACCCAGGCTGTTGGGCTCCCAAGAGCCAAAGTTTTTTCCCACTGAAAGCGTATATATAGAATGTAGGTACAAAACATATGAAACAACGTACACCACGTATAAATGGATTTACATTGGACTGGTTCTGATTGGACCAAATCCGGTCCAATTGACACCCCTGTTATTGTCTTTTTGATCAAAAGAAAATTGAGTACAATTTCTCTTACCCCACACCCATGGTCATGCTCAAAGATGTTCCAAACAACCCAGGCTGTTAGGCTCCCAACAGCCAAAGTTTTTTCCCACTGAAAGCGTATATATAGAATGTAGGTACAAAACATATGAAACAACGTACACCACGTATAAATGTATAATTGATACTTGTCACAGACTGAATGTAAGTGAATGATAAGTGCAGTGCAATAAGCAAGGAAAGATAAGGGCCCAGAAATCCCTTCACCCAATTTGCATGAGAAACCACCTCTTCAACTTCAAAATTCTGCAAAAACAAACATAAAGTTTTGGATGATGTACGTACTAACCTCCTTGTCCTAGGACCCAAATTTTACAGGTAACCCATTCAGCATGCCTCAACACAAGCGGTTCTCGTTTGCCATTTGGCTATTATTTTGCCACATCAGATAACAGGTGGATCGTCCGCAAGTGACCCAATTATGACTCGAGCGAGGCATGAACCGTCAAACCTGAGTTCACCCACGCTTCCATACTTGTTGAGATGGATGAATACTTGAAAAGACTACTGGTTTTAATTTCCATTTGGTGCATTGTATCACTCCTCCGAAGTTTGCAAAAAAACATGTTTCTATGCATGGTTTTAATTGCCAACTCACTAACCCAGAGTCTCAGGCTTTGTTTTGTGTGAGTTTATCAATTACTATGCATGATTTTGATTAATAGCCTTTAATTAATTTTTCATGGAACCCAGAAATAGTCGATTGATATCCCTAACAGTGACAAACACAGAGAAACAATCTAATCTAATTTAGACAAAAATTAAACGAAGATGAAACAAAGAGAAGAGGAGAAGGAAGACACAAAGATTCATATGCAACAACTGGTCTTACCATGGCTTTGAAGACCTTATAGACTCCACTTCGAACATTTACTTGGGCTCGTGATGAAGGGATAACAGAATACAGCAGGCAAGCAAGAGACTCCCACTGGTTTCTATTGAGCGAGTCTCCAACTATGATCACCCTCTTCCCTCTTAATCTCTCCAGCATCTCCTTTCCATTGAACCTAACAGCATCTTACATTTTACAGTATTAACTTCCTTTCCAATCCTCGCTGAAAACTCAAAGTTGAAGCTATTACAGAACAGAACTCTTGAAGTTGGATTCACGTTATTTGCTTACCTGGGAATGTTGCAGTTCTTAGCCTCCCACCTCCACTTCTCGTACTCAAAATCCGGCCGCCCGTTCCTTCGGCAGCTCACCTGGTCGTTCAGGAATGGGCACTGAGTTGCTTCATAAAGTGGTTCTCCGTCTGGGACGTAAACCCAGTGGCCGTCGAACATGTCGCAGTGCTTCTGCTCGGTACGATGACTTCGATTCGTATGTTGGGCATTCTCATCGATTCCGATGTTGGGCATCAAGAACTCCTCGCCGGTATTGTGGGTTTCATTGCGAAAAACCTTGGACGACGCTGAAACTTCTGTTGCTGCTGTGGTTGTTACTTGTGATGAAGTCTCTATGCCTCCAAGAGCTGCAAATATAGGGAGAGTAGTGTGTTTGTGAGTGTAAAACCAGGCGAGAATAAAACAGCCCAGGAAGCTTAAGGAAAAGCAGAGCTTCCATTGTTCTTTAATGGGGGCTGGGGTGGTGGTTGTCTTCATGGGTCCTTGCCCTGGTAATAACCTATGTCTATCAACACCACTGTTGAATGTTGATAGCCCAAAACTTTTGTAGGGATGCCGGAGACACGGGTGAGGGTTTGTTAGTTTTGTGGTTCGTTAGAGGTGGGTTTTAATGAGTGTGAGACTCTGAGGGGCCGTTTGAAAACAGCTGAAGTGAGTCCAGTTGGGATAGGCACGCACGGCTGGGTATATGCGTTTTTCATAAATACCCCACGGTGTGAGGACGAAATCCGGATTCTTATAATTATCAAAGCGTTTTTCGTGCTCAGAAGTGTGTATGTATCCGGTATCCGCCGGAGTGGCTGAACCTAATGAATTCTTAATTTAGAGGTTGGGAGCTCTGGACTGAATTCTTCAATTGAAAATGGGTTGAATGTTATAAAGTCTCATCCAGTGAAGGACAAGACAAACCAATAAGTTCATTTACTTGAATCACTTTAGCCTTTTATCAAAGAGCTGGTTACAAGTTATCTATATTGAATAGGTTCCAACAAACACCCTAAACCATGAGATTCCAACAAAAATGTTGGTTTGTTATTGAAGTTTTTTTGGTAGATATATTGAAGGGTTATTTCATGAATGGCATCTTAGTAGTGTGGAATGTGGAGGCCGGAGTAAGGGTAATTGTAATTGTTTAATTCCCATCGGGACAATAAGAGGCCTGCCATTCCTCTCCTTTTCCCAACCCTATCATTTTTATATATTTTGTGGGTTTTTTATGAATCTTTTTTAAAATAATTCAAGTAGTCAATTAACTTTGAGTCTCTCCATTGACTCCCCATTAATTCTCTCTTCTCTTTCTCATTTACTCATTTGATTATCTCTCCTCATTAATAATTCCATTAACTATCTCTCTTCCAACTAATTACTCCATTAATTTACTCTCCTCTCAATTACTTCATTAAATTGCTTAAAATTCATTTGACTCTTTTTTCTTTTTTCCTTTTTTATTTTATTCTCTCTCCTCTCCTCAGTAATCTAATTAACCAAAATCAATTTGCTGATGGGTGATCATTTCAGTCTGGCCTGGGCCCCGGGTCCACATCAGACCCACAAAATTCAGGGCCAAGCTTGGGCCTAGTACTTCAATGCTCGCACAGGCCAGCCCAACCCATAAACAAATAACAGTTTAAAAGTTAGTTAATAAAAATATCATAAATAGTTAAATCACCTAAACAATGGGGGAGGGAGAGAGAGACTTCCATTTTTTATAGAAGAAAGAATTTCATTTATTTCTATAGGGGGACCTCTTCCATTTTTAGCCTATTTTGGCATATTTCTATAGGCATCTTCCATTATCAGCCTATTGTATTCTCAAGAGAGATAGAAGTTTACTCTCATCAAAATTCCATTTATTTGTTTCATAGTCAAATTTTATTTAATTGCTTAATTGTTAGAAAATTATAGTTTAAAACCTAATAACAAAAAATAAGAAAAAATATTGAAGTTAATGTTAAATATTAAATTCAAAAATAGTAGTTCATAAATTAAAAATTAAAATACATTTGAGTACTCTTTAAAAATAACTAATATTAAAGGATAATTAAAATTAATAATGAAAAGTAAAAACATTTAAAAATAACAAAACAAACCATTTGCATTCCATATAAAAATTATTTGAAATAGTAAAACTAATAATGGGACAATTAGAAATGTCATAAGACTCCTACTTAGGGATGATAATTTATAACTTAGCCTGACCTAGCTAGACCTACAAATTTCTAGGTGTCAGATCAAATTTGGATTTAATCTACAACTATTTTATTGTGTTTAAAATGACCAAAAATTGAAAAAGTTTTTAAAAACTAATTATTTAAAAGTATATATATGCATAATATATATATATATATATATAATATTAAAATTATAAACTATAAATTGATAGCCCTAGTAGGTAGATCCCAAGATAAGCAACCCCTATACTCAACGTGGAAGTTACATATATAATATTTACATAACAAAAAATTTTATATATTTTTATAATAGACTAAAATTAAATAACAATTTTAATTTTTAAAAAATTATAGTTTTATAATTAACACGGGCAATTCTATTCCTATAATTTTAGTTTTATTACTCTTAGGATGTAGGCTAGGTTGGGCCATGCAGCCTTAAAAACTATTAATACACTAGCAAAATCTGGCCCAAGATCTTTTATTTTTTATTTTTGGTTCATTGGGCTGCACAACGGGGGTAGTCCATCCCCCATAGCTCCTTTGACTTAAATATTAATAATTTTTATCTAAAAATAGTTAAAAACCCAAATATAATGCACACATGGGTTGTACTTGGTTTGGTTCAATCCAATTATGAATGTCACATTGCTCTTAGGCGTGTTGGGTCAGGTTAATGATCAACCCAAGCCCAACCCAAAGTCTTAACCCTCGAGCTTGGTCTTAATTTAATTTAGTTACAACTAAAAGGCTAATCTGTAAATTTACTTAATCATAATCATGACTATAACCTAATATTATATATTTACTAATATTTTAAGTTTCTTAAATATTAGTAGTATTTACTAATATTTAAGTATTATTTACAAAAAAATATAACATTTAATCATTAATAAGGTAAAATAAATAAAATAGAACACTAACAAAATATATGGAAAAATAATTATTTTATTATATAATTAGTAATAATTTATTATTTTTGTTAAAATTATTAATATAATTAATCTAAATTACAAAATTATTTCTGTAACAAATTATTAAAATAAAGATTTATTATTTTTGACAACATTACAATATTCCTTATAATCATTATTTGTTTTTGTTGTTTTACTTTTCTTTACAAATCCCATGCATGACATAGAGCCCAGATTTCCTACTCACTCTCTACCCGCCATGAATTGTAGCCACACATTTCTCAATTCATATAGAGATGTGTGGCTCCAATTCACAACTGGTAGAGAGTGGGTAAAAAAAGTGAGTAGGAAATCCCGAGTGGCATGACATAGGTCCACACTACTATTAGTTTAATATAAAAAGAAGGCGAAAATAAGCAAAACTACTTCTCATTAGTCGACCCATAAAAAGCATTTAAAAGCATAGTGGGTGAATAGCAAAGTGGACAAGTTGAAGTTGAAGCAGGTAGAAGCTGGGTAGGTATAATCTAACCCCATTGGGTTCACCCGTAAATATTATTAAAATGCATCTCTTTTCAAACTTCTAACCTTATTGCTAGGCACTACTTTGTTGAACTAACCAGCTACCAAATAACCAATCCATTTCAAACGATTAAAGCATGTAGAGTAGTACCAAGGTGGAAAGACAACTAAAGGTCATGTTGTTTTCATGACCTCTCTCTCTCTCTCTCGTACAACCCACTCACATACATACACATTACTTTTTTTAAGTCAAATCCATTAAAAAAATAAAAGATTATCCTAATCATAATAGAAAATATTCCTCTCTGACTTTAACATACACGTATACACGTATGGGAGATATTTTTGTGTATACTTAGATATTGTGCTTTTGGAGTAGTTTTCGCTTTTCATGAGATACAGGTATTTTGTTAAGGTGTGTATGTATTAGAGAATAAAACCTATTCAAGGACCTCATTTAACAGCTTAAGCTTTTAAGTTGAATGATTATCTGAGTGTATGGTTGAACCTTTTTCTTTTTGATAAAGAAAACTTAAATAAAACGCACGGAGAATTCACTATCTAAACTAAAAACTATTGCAGCTTAGAGTTGAAGTGGGCAAAAGTCAGTGTGGTAAGGTTGGCCAAGAGTTACTTTACTAATTTGAAGAAAGGGTCTGATGAAAGCAGATCAATGGTGAATTTTCTGGGTTCTCGTTGTTTGACGGTTTTCACAGGCTGGTACAAGTTCTGGCAAAAATTGATGAGTCACTCCAACATCAAAGAACTTGGATTCAGTTACTGTCTTTATTTTCGCTTGTAGCTGTGCATTAAGAATATCTCTATATGAATGAAAACATACAAGTACAGAAAGTGGCTGAGTATGGTGTAAATAATCTTATGAGGACTGAATCCGATCTCAACATCAAGTAGTTTACTTTTACAGTTTTCTATCATGTGGTTTTAGTGATAAAATCGTGAATTATGACCTTAAATGTACTGTTGTAGCCTCACCACAAGGTGTTTGATATGGGCCACACCAATGCATCAAAGGCTTTTATTTTATGGTTTAACACGGGACTAAAATCATATAAAAGCATCAGTAAAAGTTAACATATATTGTCAAATTTAAATTTTATAACATGTACCAAATTATCTATGTGAAAGGAATTGAATTTTTTAGTACATTAAAATAAAAATGTCAAATATTATATATTATTAACTTTAATATTGTTTATTATGAATAAGAAAAATTCAAATAATTTCTATGATATTTGGATTCATAGATCCTTAAATATACAATGTTAATTAAAACCAACTTTAGTAATAGATATAAATTATATGTAATTAAAAGTATAGATTTTAAAATACCAAAAAAGTTGTATTGAATAGGGATTGATCTACATCCATCCAATGGATCAAATATAGGTCAACCTTGACCAAAAACGAATTTGAACTAAAATATGGGCAAATAGATATTCATGAGGGGTAATTTAGCCCTCTAGTGATGTTGCGCCATGTGGCACTTCCGAACTGTTACATAACACCTTGGTGCCATGTCAGCAGTGATGTGTCTTTATTAAGTTAATTGGAACCACCTTAGATCCATCTCGCATGCACCTTGCATGCTTTGAGAGAGTGAGCGCCCAACATCACCTCAGCTAGGGCTGAGGAAAAATAGCCTCATGCAACGTATGCACCTCAATGGAGTAGACTAGAGACTTTGACAGGAGTAGACCGGAGACCTCGGTAAGAGTAGACTGGAGACCTCGACAGGAGCAAACCAAGGACCTCAGCAGGAGTTCCGACCTCCCACCGAGCACTCATCGATTTGATCGAAGTCTGAGGTGGCGATCGATTTCCGCTACGTGCAACTTAGCATCTCTAATTCCTCTGGGATCACGTTGCCTAATCGATAGAACTGACTTCTATCCCACCTTCTTCAAAGATAATTAGATAAGCCTTATCACTATCCGCTAAAACCACCTTCGAGGGTGGTAGGCTGATAAACCACGTTCCCCCGAAGATCTCGGTAGTGCTACATGAGACCCACAACTATCCATGCCTGTATAAAGGCACCTCCTTCAACCATAGAAGGTATGCATGATTGTGCACTCAATATTCTTTTGCTTTCTTTTAGTCATCGTTGACTTAAGCATAGGAGTGCCCACCTTGGCTAAAGCACCCCGGGTACCCTAGCATTGTTCTCTTATAGCTCGGCCTGTCAATCTCATTAGCTTGATGCCCAAGCTTTCCTCCAATAGGAAGATACCAAATCACACAGCATCAAATATCATTTGCAGCCCTAAAATGGTAGTCTCTACTTCTATGAAAAATTTAAGGTCTATTTAGTTTATAGGAATAGGGGTTTGGAATCAGAGGGTGGGTGAGATTCCAATTCTCATTATTTGGGGGAATGACATTCTCTTATTTGAGGGAATGCCCATTTCCATCCATCCCCTTGGGAATGAAAATCTCATCCAACTAACCCTCCCCTAAAAAAAGGGATAATTACTTAAACCACCTCTGAACTATCTTACAATTACTTAAGTGTCCCTTAACCTTAAAACCCTAATTAAAGTACCCCTAAACTTTCAGAAATATGACTTAAAAAGGACCCTTTGATTAATTGACCATCATAAACTACACGCATGTGACATCACAAGGACACATTTTCAAACTTTTAAAACCCAAATTTGCCTTTTATTGTCAGAACTTCGGTCTCTTAATATAACGTGGGGAACTGGGCTAACTTAACACTGTGTTTGGTTTGAAGGAAAAATCAAGGAAAGGAAGGAAAATATATTTGTAAAGGTTTCTTATCTTTCTCTTCCTTTCCCTACCTTTTCCTTCAAACCAAACATAGCCTAAGTGTCTACGTCCCCAAGACTCTTCCACCCTCAATCATTTCTTTAAACTCTCAAAATATACCATGACATAGTGAAACACGTCATCGGTTTCCTCTTCTCTAAAAAATAGAACCTATTAAGGTGGCGTTTGATAAATCTAAAATCTAAAGTCTGAAAAGTTAAAAAGATATTAAAACTGTCTAAAATCTGAAAAGAGGCATTGATGCTTTTCTACTTTTCAAAGGCTCTGAATACTTTGGCTTGTTTGTGTTGGGCCAAATTTTTAACATCTGAAATACCTTGTTTTTACTATTTTCAACTACAAAAGACTATTTGGTAAATTTGAACTCAATTTGTATTATTTCATATAAAAAGATTTATCAAATTTAAAATAATATTAAAATCATACAATAAAATATATAATAATTACGAAAAATAATTAATAATTAATAAATAACGTAATTAAATTAATAAAAAATAATTACTCACTATTAAAAAATGATTAAAATTTAATAAAAATTAATAGTTATACTAATATTGAACCAACATGAATAAATAATAATTAAATATATAATAACTACGAAAAATAATTAATAATTAATAAATAACATAATGAAAATAATAAAAAATAATTAATCACTACTAAAAAATAATAAAAATGATTAAATACATAATAACTACGAAAAATAATTAATAAATGATAAATAACGTAACTAAATTAATAAAAAATAATAAAAATAATTAAATACATAATAATTACGAAAAATAATTAATAATTAATAAATAACATGTTTAAATAACAAAAAATAATTACTCACTATTAAAAAATAATAAAAAAATGATTAAAATTTAATAAAAATTAATAGTTATAATAATATTGAAACACGAATAAAAAATAATTAAATACATAATAATTACAAAAAATAATTAATAAATAACGTGTTTAAATAATAAAAAATAATTAATCACTATTAAAAAATAATAAAAAATGATTAAAATTTAATAAAAAATAAGTTATAATAATATTGAAACACAAATATAAAATAATCAAATACATAATAATTGTGAAAATAATTAATAATTAATAAATAACGTGTTTAAAATAATAAAAAATAATTACTCACACATTATTAGATTTTCATTTATGTGTGCATTCACATATTAGATTTTCATTTGTTCAGCCCCGCATGCACACATTATTGGAAAATGCCTAACAACCATTTTCCCTACATAAAAAAAAGTTTGTTCACCTACATAACCATAATAGTAAACTACAAACAAACAAGCATTTCTACATAGTTCAAGTACATCAACCTGGCCATAAGATGTCTCTCCATCATCATGCTCTTCTGTCTCTACTTCTACATTTCCATTAAGCACTTGCATATTAGATTCATCGTATTCATTGAAAAGAGTATCAACTATTGATTCCCTTCTCAAATAGTTGTGGATAGCGACACATACAATGACTATGTCCCGTTGGACATGGAGATTGAAAGGCGCCATCCGTTTAAGAGCTGGAAACTGAGCTTTCAAAACACCCTATCGCACATTTCGATAGGGTGCCATAAAGTGTCTTGTATTTGCATATGCAACATCGCAAACATAGTACTTGTCTATGTCAATCAAATATATCTATCAAACAAATGAATTTATTAAGAAAACAAACAAACACCCATACAACACCATTCTTACCAGTAGGTGGAAATGGAAAATTGTTGATAGGGTTGTACGCAACCTCATGTAAAACCCTAGCATCATGTGTTGTTCCTTCCCAGCCAGCATAAAC
The DNA here is from genome assembly GCF_055504915.1 of Nelumbo nucifera. Taxonomy (NCBI): domain Eukaryota; kingdom Viridiplantae; phylum Streptophyta; class Magnoliopsida; order Proteales; family Nelumbonaceae; genus Nelumbo; species Nelumbo nucifera. The sequence goes on from NC_142649.1 coordinate 18,153,359, forward strand.
ATATATAAACACCATATTAAAATCACAAACAACCAACACATTTTGGAAACATTCTTTCCCTCCTCTTCCTCAGTATGCTAGTTGTTTTTCTGGTGGTACCACAACGTGAACAAGTGTCCCATATAAAGCACCAACAACACCTTTCGACAACAAAAGAAAATAACTAGTTTTGATCTCAACCCCTACACCAATCAAAATTATGAAACTTATGTGATATTATCAATTATTTACCTTGAAGTCGGAGTCGTTTATGGTGCCCTGGGATGTTTGGATTTGGATCATATGTAGTTGGGCGGATCATTTCTCGTGCAAATTCCATCATAGCAGATAACACTTGATGAAAGTATGTATGCACTGTTTGGGTGGAGTGCTGGAATCTTCTATTTAGAATAGAGAACCTTTCATTATGGCTTAAACACAACAGAAACATAGCCATCTTCTCCTCCACTGATATGTATCGGTTATCATGCAACCATCCACGATTACAAAAATGGCCACAGATTCGTACATATGCTTCAACTGGCATCCTCATCACCTTGATGGTTTGCTGGTCGTTTCCATTTAATAGCTCACGTGTATAAAGACAACCGGGTAGTGCAGATTCACAATCTGACACCCTTGGAATACACATTCGTAAAGTTTTTTTCATATACCAATATAAGAGGATAATCCTACCCAACCTCTTCATCCTAGGTGTCAACATGTTTTTTTGGGTACCTGATGGTTACATTCCACATTGAGATTAATCTAAAAGTAAATCTATAAGCATGTTGAAGAGAAATATCAAAATATCATTTTCATCCAATAAACTCATCAAATTTGTGTAAACATACTCAAAATATCAAAAAAACAAAACCCAACAAGTATAATGCAAGTATATCATCCCAAACTGTTTAACAAAAAAAAAGGAGTTCCATCTAATCAGCCAAAACAACAAGTCCAAGTACAATTAAAATGACGAACAAGTCCTACTTATGCTGATATCCACCATTTAATCGCCTCATTATTGGGTGTGCCATAAGAACCACACCAACAGATCCATTCCTTTCTTGCTTCCAGGCTTTCCGCAAAGATGACCGAAGCCTCTATATATAAAGGAGTACTAGGTGTCCAGCCAAAATCATCAAGCTTCTGAACACATTCTTCTACAGTTGGTCCTCCGTCCTCATCAATCATAATATCAAGAAGCTTCTCCATTTTAGCATCAAGCTCACTAGTGAACTTTTTTTGCCTCTTGGATGGGCGTTCACTTGGACCTATAGACTCCTGAAAAGTCTGTTGTTTTTGAGTTTGGAACCTTGTGGGAGGTGCGATAGGCATATCATCAATGTCAATAGGATCACTATCTATGGTCTCACCATCAAAACCAGTACCTAGGGAAGCATTTGATAGACCCGTAGATGCCATTGGTCTCGGCCTATTTGACAATGGAGTCCAACCAACTTCTCCAATTGAATAGACCCCACCAAACAATGCTCTGCACTCATCGGCAAATTGGAGTCTTGCATACATAAAAACTTTTGCATTTGGATAGGCCTGTTATCATACAAACAAACAACCCATCCTATTAGATCCTACACACATATACATTACCTAACAACAACAAAAATTCAAGGTGGTTACCGTCAAGAACTCTTCCCACTGGTCATTTGACCAGTCCATTGTACCAGTAGACGGGTTGTATCCATTTCCAGTCCTATTGATGAGGGTCACCCATAATTGATATTTTCTCTTTAAATAATCGAATCCATTTTTAAGTTGCTTCTGTGAAAAATTCTTATGGAGCTTTTCCACGATCTTTTTCTGAATTTGTGCCCATGATTCTTTCTTAAGTGACCCACCTTGTCTCCCATGTGTGGACATCTCATCAATGCAGAAGTCCAACAATAGTTTTTGTAGGGTCGAGTCCTTCCAAGTGGCTCTATCAAAGTTATCTCCAGAGGCCATTCCTAACCCCTATAAATTATAATGTAAGACCTATGCCAAAAAATAGAAAACCCAATCTCAAAGCATAAAGAGTTATAACAAAAAGATGCTTCTCAAAGCTAAAGAAGAGAAATAATTGAATACACTCATATTTATATCAGCAAAATAAGCATACTCATATTTATAAACATAATCGTATTTATAAACATACAAATAAACATACCTTTGGGGGTGTAAATTCAATATAATGTAAGACCTATGGGGGTGTAAATGTTTTGGATTGATTAATATAAATTTGTGAGAGAGATGCCAAATGAACAATGAGAACCTTGACTTCATAGTCATTAGCTATCAGAATCTAATTTTTCTATGGAAGCCTGCTGGTTATAACTAGAGCCAAAAGCAAAGTACGGCTCAAGAAACATGGGGTGGGAGCCAGGTGAATCAAATCAGTCTTACGACTGCTTGGATTGTAATTATGTGGAGATTTAAGCTGCCTATGTACTTTGAAACATAGGTTTTTGAATATGTGTTGACTATGTACATGTTTCTAATGGGAATTGTGTATGGGACCCTGTTCTCAGAAGTCAAAAGTACTTTGAAACTGGGAAGTAGAGACTTTCTTAAAGCTGCCTTAGACACTCTACATGCAGTATGCAATTTGACCCTAACTGAGATGATAGAAGGCTGGTAGGGAGAGAAGTCTAAGGCATTTTACTATCAAAACTTTTCATAGCAAGTTGACTCGATAAGAAGTTTAGGAGCTTGGTACAGGCATACTTTGGTGCAAATACATACTCTCAGAGGTAGCTTTTTTGTTTGGTCTCCCTACTTAAATGAGATCCTTACTAGGGACAAACTCTTAAACAAAGGTATGGGGAGTGTTTCATTGTATTGTATTATATGAAACGGGGTGGAGGAATCTGTGAATCACCTGTTGTTACATTGTATTTTCACTCCATATGCTTGGAATAAAGCTTTGTTCACTTGAGCTCAGTTTAATGGTAAACCCACTAAATTTATTTTTTCCCTGTAGAATGACAAGGCCATAAATTTTCTCCTCCAAAGTTCAGTACCTATGTGGTTTCTCCGTGGAAGGGAGTTCTTCATTTCTGCCTATGAAGTTTCTTCTGTTATGTAAAGACACTAAAAATTGACATACCAACATAATATACTAGCATTGAGATGGTATCTAGGTTTCATACTTCTTATGGCAAAAACCAATTGTAATTTCTTGCTTGTTGAACTTGAACATCTTAAGGAGATTTACCTAATGTTCCATTTTTGTCTGTTTGCTTTTTGGATGATGCATGTAATTGCATTATTTTACTTATTTTCTAGGCTGGGCCTTTTTATGACATAAAACCTAAAGTTTGTTTGTGGGTTTGCTAAAATTTAGAAACATCTCCATTAAATTTCTGATTACATTTTATAAAGAAGCTAAGCTACATGAAAGTAGGCCTTTGTGTTAACAAGGAAAATGAACACTGTTGTTGATTCATATTTAAAAATTAACTTTGTGACCCATTTTATTGTTGTCCCTCTGATTATTTGTCGATCAAGCATTTCTTTGACTTTGTTTATGAATCAAGTCTTTACCCCCCTCCAAAAAAAAAATAAAATAAAATAAAACTCATAAACATCAATGGTCAGTTCCACTCATTTTTAAATATAAGGAAAAACTCATCTTACAGAGATGCATAAACCATTGAGAGGGAGGGCTTACTTTCAACTGATTTGGGTTATTCTAATCCAAGTTGAGTAGTAGTGTAAAAGAGAATGTAATAAAGACATATAGCTTCAGGTATGAAACATCAAACATCTCAATGAACCCTATAAATTAGAAACCCTGGTTTTGACACCAACAAATGAATTGGTTTAATTTAAGACTCTTAGAGCCTCCATGATGACATCATGGGGAATAGTCGTAAAAGGAAGTTCTTTGAAAAGCCCTATTCCCTCACTACGTGACCACAGAACAGGGAGTTCTATCCCTAAAAAAATTTGCCAACATACCTTGAGGTATGTTGGCATAAAACATTCATGTTTATCCATATACCACAAATCAAACGAAAATCCATAAATCTTACAGAGAATATGGGTAAAGCAAACCAAACGAAAATCTTTCATGTTTATCCATATACTTCAAAGAAAACGAATCTAAATGGAGTCATAGCATAAAACATTCCTGTTTATCAAGCATGACAATAAAAAAGAAAAAAAAACTGAAGATTGCAAGGGTTTTTGAGGAAGCTTCTTCAGATTTGGTTCGAAGAGAAGGTTCTTCATTTCGAAGCAAGAAACATACCTTTGAAAGAGCATATTCGGTTTGAAGTGAAGGTTCACAGAGAAATGGTGGTGGAGCTTGCTCGCAGAGAGGATGGCAGTGAGCTTCTTCTCAGTTCGAAAATGGGGTGAATGACCTATTTTTTTGGGTTTTATGTAAATGACAAATTATTTTCATTTTTAATTTTTCATGAGGATAATATCATCATTTACCAATGTCTGAATAGCCTCTGAGCGCATTAAGCACTCGCCCAACCAGTTTCGTTTTAAGATCTGAAAATGCAGTTCAGACCTAATATTAAGATGCACACCCAAACAAAGGTGGCGTCTGAAAAGTAAATATTTCAGAATTTAGAAGTCTGAAATAGGTTATCAAACGCCACCTAAGAGTAAATGAATTTGCCTTCTTTTCAGCTGCTTGAAATCTTGTTTTTTTTTTCATCCAAAACTCAAGTTCATTCATATTTGCGAAATTGCAGAAGATGTTGAATCTAGCAGGATGGCTAATAAGATGGTTGACCATTTATTTTGACAAATCAGATTAAGGTTAAGGCTAAGTTTGGGAGTACTTAAAAATAAGTGTTTATTCGAATAAGCACTTATTTTGGGTTGGGACCACATCAATAAGCACTTATTTGCATTTAGGAAATAAGCCCAAAAATAAGTATTTATTCTCAAAATAAATACTTATTTGAAAAGTTCAAATTTTTGGACTTATTTTTAAGTGCTTATTTCCTTTCTGGCTTATATTAACCTGCCACATCATTTCGAAAATACCTATACTACACATGTTTTAAAATAAGTGTTTTTTCATCAAATGCTCATAAGTGCTTATTTATTTTTCAAATAAACACTCTCAAATGAAAATTAAGTATTTGAATACTATGAAATTTGCCCCTTTTCCAAATCAAAGAGGCTTTAGATGGAATGGTTAAATTGCACTTAGCATGAAACTGAGCAGTGCTCTCTCTCCACATGCACATGATAGAAAAGTGAAAACGTCTCATGTAATTTCAAAGGAACACATGCAAAGGTCTGGGGTTAAAGATTCATTGACCTGAGAATACTGAAGAGCTAGCATTGGGTGCCCTTATTGTAGCTAAGAGTTGCATATGTTCTAAGGTGTCTTTATTCTTGAGATTGGCTTGAGTCAGTGCAAGCCCCGTTCGATTGGGAACATTTTCGTATTTCTGTACTTTATTTCATGAAAAATATTTACAATGCAAGGCTATAAAGACAGTTCGAATGGGCCTTGCATTGGCTGAATCTGGTTTCTTTACTCTTTACATCAGGTTTGGATATGGATAAACATGAACATGGACCGAGTTCAGATTTGTGCCCCAGCACAAGGAGGCACCCCAGAGCGTCCCACAGCACATTCCTGCCGTGTATTAAAAATATCTCTCGATGATAATACCAAAACCAATAATGTCATCATCGGGAGATGTTCCCAATATACGGCGGAGATGTATTGTGGGGCGCAGATGTGAACTCACATGAACCCGCCATTGAATGCATACATCCATATGCATCAATCAGTAACTTTTGGGCATCGTTTTCTTGACAACAAAGAACTTGCAAGTTGAAAGAGACTACATGTATCCTTGTCCGATTTATTATTCCCTTGTTTTTTCTTTGCATAATCTACAATATAACCAGTGTAGTAGTGTAAGCCATTTGCCATTCACCAAACTAGTGGCATTTGGTTTTGCAATGACAAGGTGAGGCACTGGATCATATAAATAACTTCTCTAAATCTACATCTAACCTAGTGAGTCGTTCATTGTTAGCCAGCCTAGGGATTTTTAATCAAACCGGTCCAACAAAAAATGGAACTTAAGTTTAGGGGTAAACTGGACTTTTTGTCCATTTCCATCCATCTCAACGGCACCTCCCTCGCTCTCAAATTTCTGAAAGCTTAGGGGTAATTTAAGTAGGATTTTAAACTTAAGACAACTTTAAGTAATTGCTAGTTCAGGGGCAGTTTAAGTAATTAACCTCCCAAAAAAGAAAAATACATGTGGCTTAGCAACGCCAAACCCTATTTCTCTTTTAAGGACGTCAACCCTTATTGGGAATCATGCATATCTTATGGAACTTTGATTCTAATCAAATAGGTGGGGAATAGGCAATTACAATTACCATTCTAGGGGATTTCAATTTCAATTCCGATTTTGATTCTGAGTTTTTGACCAATAACCAAATAGACTCTAATTTATCCCTTTTAACAAATTTCAATTGTTTCTTGGTAGTTTATACTTTACATAAATCATTAAAGTATGCTTCTTTTTGTATTTATATGTCTTATTTATAGTCACTGGTAAACATGTGCATGCATTTGCACGTGATAATATCTCTAAGACAAAACTATTTACAATTTATGGACAATTTTTGAACAGTTATAAGTGGGCAGTTTTTAGAGTGAGACTAAAGGGCATATATGCCCTCTTTATGCTGCTTAAATAGGGAGTAGAAAATGTCCAATAAAAATTCCAGAAAAAAGGGACATTCACTCTTTTATAGGTAGTATATATATAGATTTAAGACCTATATTTAGTGCCATTAATGCAACTTTTGGGATGTGATGTGGGGTTAAGACCTTTGATATATAAGCCTAGTTTGGGCCTATATAGCTTTGGGAATGGACTTATATTAATTCCAAGCTTGAGGGCTAGGCTTGTCCAAGCCTATCGTAGTTGCTAAGCCTGACTCAACCCATGATTACCCTTAAACTTTTCATAAACAAATAAGACAAGGTTAAATATGAAGAAAAAGTAAATTATAATTTACATCCAACTTATTTGCACTCCCATGCATTTATACCAAAATTTGCATTGCAAAACAAACTGAACTTTACGGTATCCATCTTAATTTTATTTAAAATAAGTTTGAAAGATAATCTGAAATCATTTATCAAAACTATTTTTTTACTCGTATAGTTTATTGCATTTAATCAAGCAAAGCAATCCACTAGATGGTTGATTGTTCAACCCATGTCGTAGGGACCGTTTGATAGCAACTGAAATGGTGGAATCAAATGGCTTTAAAGTACTCCAATTTTTGAATTTGGTTCTTCTCTAATTATAAGGATGGAAATGCAATTTGAACAACCAATTTTTTTCTCATTCAAATTTCTTTCATTAAGTTTTATATTTAATGTATTAACTCTTGTTAATATATATTGAATCCTATCATTAACTATATACCTGTACTTTCGAATTTGACTCATCTTTAATTGTGAGGGTATAAAGTATAATTTGAACTACTATATTAAGTCCTATTCTTTATTGAATCATTTATTAATTAACCATATTAAAACAATAATGTTTGTCGCAAAATAATTGTTTTTATTGGTAATAAAAATAAAATACAAATTTAGTTGGGTAGATGGGCAGGGAAGGCTTAGTTGGGTTGTGTTTCCCTTTTTGGGTCCAGGTCAATCCTTTGACCTCCCAAGGTTTAGTTCCCTTGAAATCTATCCGGCGGAGGTTCGAGAGTATCAAGAGTCCTCCGTGCGATGATGACGAGAATCGTTTCCAAGCACCACCAACCAACAGTGAATCCTACACTAATTTCAATCTTGATGACCTGATCGAAAGGCAATCAGTTTTGGCATCCTCTTTGGCCCATGGGGTGCCTGGTACGGAGGGAATCTGGTAAGTGAGCCCATGTCCGACCAACAAAAGGAGGAAGATCGCTGGAAAAAGTCCATTAGTGCTGATCAAGACTCAAGAGGATAAAGCGATCTGTATTGGGAAGTTCCTTAGAGTGTCTTACCCAGTAGAACAAGAATCTAGTATCTAACCCGTCCAATTACTTGGTGGGTTGTGTGATCAATCCATCACCCAATTCGTCCATTTAAATGGATTGGATTGGGTTGGGTTATGGATAACCATTACAGACATAAGTATTAATTCCTTAGCCTTTTTTTAATTTTTTTTATTTGAATTAAATAATTTAAAATTAATGCATTAATTTTCTATTAATTATTGACTAAATTTAGTTTTGTCTTGAATTAAAACATTTCACCCAATATAAATCCAAAACAATTTGACCTGAGTTCGGACCAGTTCAACTGGTCCTGTTTGACCGGACCGATCTAGATCTAAACGGTTCAGCCACCGTTGATGTGATTAGCTCAAAGATAATCCAATTAGATAATTCAAGTTGGGTTGACCGGTTTGAACCTAATTGGTTCGGTCAAACCCAAAATCCGGACATAGTCAAATGGCTTTGCCACTTGTGTAAAAATAACATGCATGTAATGTGATTTAAACCTTCACCACTTGTGTAAATAGTAACTATAATTACCACCAAGTTATGACCAACTTATTTGTTAAGAGAGAATTAGTTTATTTTTTAAGTCCATAAATATAAGATTAATAGGTTTGGACGGATTGGATTGCGTTAAAACAGGTTTGAATTTAACCCAACCCATTTAATTTTATACAATTGAGTCATTAATGGGTTGACGGATTAACTGAGTTGGGTTGAAGCTCAACCCAAACCAAACCCAACCTAACTCACCCAATTGTCACCGCAACTCTTATCTGGGACTGGTTTAAAGTTATGTTTTCTAACGAGGTGAAGGCCAGTGTGTTTCGGGAGTAGATTTTTCTTCCTCGTAGGGCATGCAACATCGTGGGGATGGGGTAGACGAGGTAGAGGCAGAAGCAACTCGGTTTGCTAGACTAGTTGTCTACCGACATCCTTGTGTTTTTTTGGTTGGTTGAGGTCTCGTACTTGGAGTTTTATTGTGATTTGTCTTGGTTCGTATTGTCTCTGGTCCTATTCGGTGGCGGATAGGTTGAGTTTTGGCATTGGCGGATAGGTTGAGTTTTGGCATTGGGGTATGCTTTTTCTTTATTGTGTACCTCTTGAATAGTGCCGTTTCTTATTTGAATAAAGGGGAAAATGTTTGATGCGGAAAAGATATATTATGAAAAGAGTTTTGATAAATCAAAACCCACCCATGAATTTCCATAAATAATATTTTATTTGTTATCATGTTTATGATTCCTGTTTATTGGTCAGTTATTTTTCATATATTATATTTTTTCATATCATATCTTCAATAAAGTTACTTTATATATTTTTTTTAAAAAATATAAATTTAAAATCAACCAAAAAATGATATTATTATTTTTATTTGGTGGTTAGTTAATAATTTAGCCTTTTGAGTTATATGTATTAATTCTTGATATTATAATTGAATAATAATAAAAATTAAAAATACATAAAAATATAAAAAATACAAAAAATATATATAATATTTAGACACATCTCTAATATTATATATTTATAACATATAAAAAATAATTTTTATAAAAATAAAATATAAAAATTTTTTAATATATAAAATTAAATTGGATATATCCGTACTTTTCCGAAAAATATATTATTATTATGATAGATGTTCATGCGGGCGGGTGGGGGAGAGGTGAACTCCAACTGAGAATATTTTCGTTGTTGGGAGATGTTCTCCATACACGGCGGTAGTGTCGAATTGATGTGAGAACAGTTTGTGGGGAGGAGATCCGGGATCCGAGCTCTTACCAAACGGCCTAAATATCAAATCGGTTTTACGTCCGGTCCGAGTCTGACAACACGGTACGTGGGCCACGTGGCTTCTGTTTGTATCGTATGATGGGGGTGGGGTCGAAGGTACGAAGGTCGACTGGTCGAGATTACAGTAGTAGCGATTAGCGAAGCGTAGGTACGACTCATTTTTTATTTGTTGTGGGTCGGGACTGGGAGGCTTGAGAGGGATATCTGGGCGGGGCGATAGAATGGCCGACGGTTGTTTGGGTCCCGCGGCATGTAAGGTGTTACAGTTTTCACTTCCCTTACGCTTCAACCCCACTGCTGCTTCTGCTGCTGCTGCTATTGCTATTGCTTCTTCCTCTTCTACTTGTTCTAGATCAATCTCGATGACATCGCCACGTTCCACCGCTCTCCATGCCTCTGTAAATCCCTCCCAGCCTTCCTTGCTTGTTTTCTCAGGTCTGACACTTCCAATCTTAAAATTCCATTTTACTTATTCTCTTCGAATTACATTTTTTAATGTTTTTCCTTTTCTATTAATGTTTTCTTTTGGTGTGTGAGCTGGATTGGTGGGGTCGAGCACCTGACCTCATGGTTGATGGTTACTCTGCACTTCGTCACCAAATCTTGTGAAAATATTTTATTTTATTATCCTATGATGATAACCCACTTTTGCCTCTCTCTCTCTCTCTTTCTACCTGTAATTCTCGTATATTTTCTGTTCAATTTGATCGAGAAATGATGTGGATTGACTTTGCTCGGATATGTACAGTTTGTGTTGCTATGAATTATTGGGTATCTTCATGTTCTTCTTTCTGTTTTAGTTGATTGATGATTAAATTAATGCTGGGAATGGCAATGTGGTTTCAATTATGAGCAGAAAGGTTGATGGACGATAGTAAATCTATAAATATGATACCAATTTTCTCCATTCGATGGAAAACGTCGTTTTATTGGGTTACATATTATTTGGCTTCAACGCTATTCTGTTGGCTGACTCATTTGACTTGAACAAATAGCGAAAATTCGTTTCTACTAAGTGAACTTCATCTGCTTCCTTTCTTTCTTGCTACTAAATATGAATCCCCAATTGTTAAAAATATCAACCTTAGATCATTACAATATTTAATGATGAAGTACCACTGTATGCATGTAACAACTGCACTCTCATTTTCGTATCTTGCCACGTGTTTGTATTCACTGTGTTGTGTTTATTTGGACCACCATCTCTCTCTCTCTACCACGATACTATATCCTGTCCTTATGGTTTGGATCATACTGCATCAGTATTCAAATACTTCTTCATTGTTTCAGCAATATCATTGCCTTTGAGAATAACCGCTGTTGGTGAAGATCAAAGATATTGATATTGCTTCCTGTTGCTGGCATGCTGAATCAATAATAATTGGGTAGAATAGGATGGATATGTGTGTTATATAGAATTGGGTTGATTTTTCTCTGACCTGAAAAGCATAATATTGCTGTTGTCGTTGACAGATTTATTGCTGAAAAGAAGTTCATTTTAGTAGAAAAAGATGTAATTATCTAGGAATGTGTAGTTCAGCTTTTAAGTCTATTAATTTTTTCAGTGAAGAGTGTCGCTTTTTTAACAATTTTTTGCCAAAATTTCAGAGCCAATTATATATCCCTTGCAGATAGGATGTTGTCTTAGAGACTCATTAGTTGACGAATGGTAAGCAAAACAGGATTGGGGAGTGCTTTTCTACACAATTTTGTTCACCAGGATCAGGAATTAAGACAACCAAACTGCATTATAATACACCATATGACAATGGTGTAATGAACTCACATATTTTGGTCATGGCTGCAGAGATGTAAAGGGAGACCATTTTAGTTAAAGAAAAATTAAGATCAGCTAACGAAATGATGTCTAGTCTTGGAGAGGAGAATGATAAGAATGTCAATGCTTATTTTCTTTGAAGGGGGGTAGAAGTTTTCCTTCTTGGAGAGGATGGTACAAAAAGTTACTATGCATCCTTAAAGAACATTTTTTCCTAGATTAGCTAGGACTTTGTTAGATGGAATGAAACAAGGGATCAACCATGCACAAAAGAATACAATGTTAGCTGGATCAATTTAAGCACATGATCAGCTATAAAAGGAAAAGAGAGTCATATGTATTAAGATAAGGATATAAAAACATATGTATTAGGATAAGGAAAAAGTATATATTAAGATAAGGATTAAAGTAATTCATTCTTGGTGGTCTCTGAAGCTTGCTTTATATAATCTAAATTCTTTTGCAGCAGAGTGCCAGTAAAAAAATAAAAGCCTCTTTTGCCACTTTTTTTCTAGAGGAACTTGTAGTGTCTTCAGAAAAAAACTTTGCTTCTAGTCCTTCCAAGGAGTCCAGCTTTGGGCAAAAATGTTTGAATATTTTAAAAGATAAAAATGAAGGACATTCAACCTGCTTTTGATTATTCTAATATTTTTATTTTTCCTCATCCTTATGATAGTAAAGAATGGGATTGTTAGTCTTCTCTTCATAACTTGACCAATTATTGAACTAAATTGAAATTGAGTATTATAAATAATTGATACATAAATTCTAACTCATGGCAACAGAACCTAATTGGTTCCTTGTAAATGATAAAAATGCACATTTCATATGCATTGATTCTGTACCAGTGTCTTCTAAACTTCACTTAAGGATGCAATATTGCTGTTCTGAATTTCTATATATATTTTTTTTGTGTACTACTATGTCTAAAGTAAAAGGTTATGAGTATCTTGATATTTCTTCAGGTGGAACTGCATTTAATGGTGTTGTGGAAGATCTCAAAAAGCTCACAACTCGAGTGGCACATGTACTTCCTGTTTCTGATGATGGAGGAAGTACAGCCGAAATTGTTCGTGTCCTTGGTATGTTAAGGCAATTACCTGGTTATATTGTTGTGTCTATGTTGGTGAAGTTTTATTGCTTAAAGAACATATTCTTTTTTCCCCACACGAGATAAGTAGAAGATAATTAGATAAGTATTGTGTAGGTGGTCCAGCTGTTGGAGACATAAGGTCAAGATGTCTGAGATTGTCTGATGAAAGTACTTCTGAAGCTTTAGCAGTGCGAACATTGCTTGGTCACCGCCTACCTCTTGATGCTCTACTAGCCAAATCAGAGTGGTATTATAATAGATCTTCTGTATAAGTGTTACTTAGTTATGAGTCTATACAATGTGATATACCATTATTCCCATTTAACATTATTTACCATTTTATTCATGGGCCATTGTTGGGTTAGTAACATATCATTGTCAAAGCCATCACCAGTGTTCAGTAGTATTCTTCTCATTGATGGTACCTTGATGCTGGAGATTCTTGGTTCTTTTAATGTGGTTAAATGTTTCATCAGCATATTTTACTGGGACAATGAAGACGACAAATAAGAATATTTGTCATGACCAGTGTCCAATATAATATTCTTCTCATTGATGGTATCCTGCTACTGGAAACTCTTGACTGTTTCGATGCAGTTAAATGTTTCATCAGAATATTACATTGGGAGAGTGAAGAATGAAGATGATCAATCCTTAATTAAGTCAATGTCTTACAATAAACTATCGTTATAATAATTATTTTTATTAGGGAAATTATTTTTTTGATCAATATATATTAGGGCAATTATCCAATAATGGTCTTGACCTTGTGTCTTCCCAAATTGGTGTTCCTTGTGTAAGGCCGAGAATGAGGACTGTTTCCATTTGCTGATCACCTGTTCCTTTGCTACAACTTTATGGAGTTGGAGCCTTGGTTTATTTGGAGGTAGGTGGTCTTTGCTTTCTGATTTAAGTTTGTTATTTAACCCATCTTTTTTTGTTTGGCACACTAGAAGAGGCAAGGTTATGTGGAAATGTGTCAGGGCAGCCACTTTATGGACTCTTTGGGAGGAAAGGAATGCAAGAATCTTCTTAGAGAAGGAAAGAAGATTAGATGAAGTGAAGGACTGCATCCTAACAAGAGCAATCCATTGGCTGAAAACTTTGGATATATTTGATGATTTCTCCTTTGATGACTTGTGGAGGAATTGGTTAGTAATAGCTAACACTTCAACAAAGAAGAATAAAATTTTGTCAGAATGGGTTCCACCTTTAGAAGGTGTCATCAAGTTGAATTTTGATGGAAGCAGCCAAGGTAACCCCGGGCCTTCAGGTATAGGGTGTCTCCTGAGGAGTAAGGACAGCAATATAATTTCCTTATTCTCAGGACCGGTGGGAGTGGGGGACTCCACAAGGGTAGAAATCCTTGCTGCAGTACAAGGAATTCAGATCGCTAACTAGCTTGGGGTGGAGCATCTCCTAGTTGAAGGGGACTCTTAGGTGGTAACAAGGTGGCTTCTAAACCCAGATACTACCACTTGGGGCTACAAAGATCTCATCAAAAAAGTAAAGTGGTTAACTAGCAATATGAGAGTTGAGGTAAAATGGGTTATCTGGTCTGCTAATTCTATGGCTGATTCTTTAGCCAAACAGGGGGTTTCCAGGGAAGATCTTTTTTGTGCTACTTTGTAAGTTATTATTAATCTAGAAATTTGTACTTAACTAGCCTGGAGAGGTTGCAACTCGTGCCTCTCCTCGGGGACTTTGTACTATTTTCTATTGCTGTTTAATATATTTATTTCAATTATCAAAAAAAAAAAAATAATGGTCTTGACCTTCTGGGTCTTGGGAAGGATAGACTGGATATCGACCTAACATTTGGCTTTTATTTTGCACGAAGTGTCTGCTTTCAGACTCAGACCCATATTCTCACACTTGCAAGCCTGAGATTTTACCATTATATCAAGCAATGGCCCCTTACAATAATTATTTTTATTGTATTTATCATTTCAATTCATTTGGTGGGACTGGAATAAGTACAACCGTTTACTTGCTTATTTCTTGACAAATTTAGGTCCTTATTTATTTGTCGCCCCTTATATCATAGTTTTCAAGGTGGGTGAGGGTAGGCGATGGGGGGGGGGGTGCCTTGTCTCCTAGGCATCGGCTTGGCAATGGGATTTTTTAATAAAAACCATGAATCATAGGGTAATTCCCTAGGTTCCATAGCAAGTAGCAACCACTTCCACTATTAATTGTCTATAATCTTCTTAAAAAAATGTATAAATTTCATTTAAAGCATAGAACATCAACATATTCATGAAAAAATGGAAGAAATAAAAGAAGTTTCAAAATAGAGGGGTTGAGCCTCTATTTTTTTCATAGGAAAAGAAAACAAAAAAAAAGGATGGAAGAAGAAGAATAATATGTACTGATTAGACAAAATTGAGTTTTTCCATGCTTATTAGTTGAGGTTTTGAAGTCTTTGAGGGTTCAAGATAGTATACATCTTTATTGAACCCTAACAAATAAGAAAAATAATAAACAGAAACTAGTATTTTAACTCAAACTGATTAATTTAGTTTAATAATGTCTGTTTAATTATTATAACCTCAGGAAGTTAAAACTGTAAAAGTATCCAAGAGCATTGTATAAAAAATATCTTGACGATCAAGTGAGGTTACCATCCATGAGTGCCTTGTTGCCTAGGAGTCACTCTAAATGTTAAGCTACCTTAGTATTACCTGATTGTCATAGTTAGGTAGTATATCCTAGAGGTAGTCTCTATTTTATATGATAGCGGGTTGTTCTTGTATCATTTGGTGTAGCAATAAAAGATATGTCTTTGATATTTTTGCTGGGTTTTTTGGTTTTCATTTGATTGATAACAGCATGTTTGTGTTTTATTGGATGGTTGCTCGCAAGAAAGTGTTGTGACTATGTGAGCTCAAGAAAACCAAATCGTTGACTAAGTGATTTGTTTATCCATTGACTTATATGCCCAATTATATAATATGAAAATAATAATATTAATTATATACATATATTCAAAATATATAATTATATTCTACTATAACATATATTTTTTATTCCAGCTTCAATTTTTTATATCAAAAATTAAGGTTTGAGGCCAAAATGGCGTTTTTTTTTGGAAAAAATAGTGCCTTATCACCTAGGCATTGCTTTGCTAACTATGACTAAAGGTAGTCTCTTCTTTCATATGATAGTAGGTTTTTCTTGTATCATTTGGGGTAACGATAGCAGACATGCACCTAGTTGTGATGATGTGAAATCATCATTCTACATGTTAAGGTACCTTGGTATTACCTTGTTGTTATAGTTAGGTAGTATATCCCTGGGGTAGTCTTTATTTTTTCATACGACAATGGGTTGTTCTTATATCGTTTGGTGTAACAATAGTAGACATGCCTTCACTAGGTTGTTTGGTTTTTCATTTGATTAATAGCAGCATGTCTATGTTTTATTGGATGGTTGCAAGAAATTGTTGTGACTATAACTCATGAAAACAAAACAAAGTGTTATGATTATGTGAACTCATTGCTCCACATATTAGGCTACCTTCGTATTTTTTGATGTTCCTAGTAAGGTAGTGGATCCTAGAGGAAGTCTTCATTTTATCATATGATAGCGGTAGTTCACATATTACTTGAGGTAGCAACAACAAGCATGCACTCATTGGGTAATTTCATCTTTCGTTTGATTGATATAATGTCTATGTTTTATTGGAGGGTGAAAAAAAATGTTGTGACCATGTGGGCTAATTGAAATCAAATCACTTATGCATGCATTCACAAGGTGATTTGGTTTTAAATTTGATTATCATCATCTTCATGACTTATTGGAGGGTTACAAGAAAGTGTTGCAATTGTGTGAGCTCATTGAAATCAAATCACCCAAGCATGCGTTCACTAGGTGATTTAGTTTTTATTTTGATTGATAGCGTGTTAGTGTTTTATCGAAAGGTCACAAGAAAGTATTGTGACCATGTGGACACATCACAACACATTGTTAGGTTACCTTGGCATTTCTTGCTTGTCATAGTAAGGTAGTGGAGCATAGAAGTGATTTCTATTTTTTCATATATTATTGGGTTGTTTTTGTATCATTCGAGGAAAAAGGCATGCATTCACTGGGTGATTTGATTATCATCATGTTTGTGACTTATTGGAGGGTTACAAGAGTGTTGTGACTGTGTGAGTTCATTGAAATCAAATCACCCAAGCATGCATTCATTGGGTGATTTGGTTTTTCTTTTGATTGATAGCATGTTAGTGTTGTATCGGAAGGTCACAAGAAAGTATTGTGACCATGTGGACACATCACAACACATTGTTAGGCTACCTTGGCATTTTGTGCTTGTCATAGTAAGGTAGTGGAGTGTAGAGGTAGTCTCTATTTTTTCATATATTATTGGGTTGTTTGTATCATTTGAGGAAAAAGGCATGCACTCACTAGGTGATTTGATTTATCATTTAATTGTCATCATTTCTATGTTTTATTGTAGGGCTGCAAGAAAGTGTTGTGACCATGTGAACTCATCGAAACCAAGTTACCTAGGCATGTATTCATTGGGTGATTTGGTTTTTCATTTGATTGATAGCATGTTTGTGTTTTATTGAAGGGTTGCATGAAAGTGTTATGGTTATTTGAACTAATTTTTCAACATGTTAGACTACCTTGATATTTCTAAATTATCATAGTAAGGTAGACCGTAGAGGCAATCTCTATTTTTTCATATGTTAGTTGTTAGTGTGTCATTTAGGGTAGCAATTGCAGGATGCACTAATTGGATAATTTGGGTTTTGTTTGATTAATAGTTTGTTTGTGCTTTATTAGAGGATACAAGTAAGTTTTGTGACCATGTGAACACATTGAACCAAACCACCTAAGCAAGCGCTCATTGGTACTATTTGGTTGATAGCATGTCATGTTTTATTGGAGGGTTAAAACACATAGAAAGTATTGTGACTATGTGAACTCATTGCTCCACATGCTAAACTATCTATATATTTTTTGATTGTTAAAGTAAGGCGGTGGATCCTAGAGGCATAGTTTTCAAGGCGTCGAGGCGAGGCTAGGTGATGTTTTTTTTTTCACTATTAATTGTTGACTAGTTGCCTAGGTGATTTTTTTTTTTTTTTGAATAAAACCATGAAACTTAGGGTAATTCCTTAGGATCCATAGCAATTCTATAAATGGAAGAAAGAAAAGAAATTTCAGAAAATAGAGGGGCTGAGCCTCTATTTTTGTCCTAGGAAAAGAAGGAATGAAAAGAAGGGGTGAAAGAAGTCTTCAAGGGTTCTTCCATGCTAATCAGTTAAAGTATAGTCTTCAAGGGTTCAAGGAAGTATACATGCTGATTGAACCCTAACAAATGAGAAAAACAATAAAAAGAAACTAGTATTTTTAACTTAAACTGAATATTTATTTTAATAATGCCTATTTTATTAGTATAATCTCAAAAAGTTGTAAATATAAAAGTCTCCTAGAGCACCATGTAAAAAAATGTCTGGGCACATTGAGGAAATCCTCCATGAGCGCCTTATCGCCTAGGCGTTGCCTTGATAACTATGATAATTATTTCAATTCATTTGGAGCTACTTTGTCCTTGTTTTTACTTAGTTGATATCAGTTTACATATTAATTTTTTTTTCATCATTTTCTTTTTGTAACTGGGACAAAAGTAATTTAAATATGTTTATTCCTACCTGCAGTGGTTTCATATTGGATGGTAGGTCTTAGGAAATTTGACTCTGTGCATGATGAACCTTATAGTTTACTATTTTCTGAATTTCGCTTATTGATTTTCTAGGTATTACAATGCTGGGGATATTGAGTGTTAGTGTGTTGAGTTGAGAATTTGACAGGTACCGTATTGTAGAAGGGGAGCACCCTCTATGGAAAGGCGTATCAAGACCGTATAGGGAAACAATTCGAGCTTTCCTGGCTTACTTTCAAAATCAGGTATTCCCTGATCCCTGTTGCTTCAGTATAAATACCCTCTTAAATATTCTCCTTTCTTTTTTTCTTATGAATGAAAAAAAAACTTGCATACATCATCATTCTAACATTTCCTATTCCTAACTTTGCCATGTTTCTAGTCATCTTTTCTGGTTATTCAAATACAAAGCAAAGATATGCTAATTATCTACATTGGAGGCACCACATTATTTGAACTACCCAGATTTTTTCGATCATTAACAACAGTCATTATTTCATTAATGTATGGAGAACCTGCACTTCATAAAAATTGAAAGAATTAACACCACAGCAAAAGCTGGCATATCACAAAAGGATAGAAAACTACCACCTTATTACAAGTTTAACCCTGGGTCAGGTACCCACTGTAACAAATTTTCAGTTGTTATAATAGCTCTATCTTCACATTCCAGAGCAAATGAGTTTTCACTTTATTCCAATGGTTACTGGTTGATAATTATAGAACAAGCAAGCTGTCATTTAAGGGAGTTTCCAAAACTTAGGGAAGTCAAATGCTAGACTTGAGGTCGAATACCGCCTCCATGATTCTAACTACTGACCATTAACAGCTAAACAATTGCCTGACAAAAAGATAAAAATGGATTTCCCTCATATTTGTGGATTACTGGAAATATTTTCCTTTTGATGTGTCAATTGCCATAGAGACCTGGTTTCTGTTTTCAAATTATTGTTTCTTAATCAATTCAATCTATTGACAATGTTCACTTGTATCTGTGATGCATTTCTTTTTCAAACTTACATTACATCTTTTTGCATGTACATGCATACATACACACATAAGTGCATGCATGCATGTTTTTACTCAGTTTTTGTTAGATTTTTCTGTCAATAGTTAAACTGTCTTCCCAAATCCCAAGGTATTCTCTTTTGGACCTTTTGCATACATATATATTTTTTCTCAAGATTTTGTCTGTTATGCACTGTTGGACCTTTTGCACATAAGTGCTTACTACAAAAATATTAATGGTAGACTTATCAAAAAAAAAAAAATAATGGCAGTTTTTTTTTGTCATGAAGATCCTTCGGAGGTCAAGCGAATCTTTTTGTTTCAGCAATGGGAGGTACTTTTTCTGTTCCCTTTGTAGTCCTGTATTAGATCAATCTCATATTATTATCTATTTATCATTTTTTTCTTGTAATGTTTTTATATGATTTTTTGTTGGGATAAGGCATGGATGATGATGAATGTGTTTATATGACTTTTGAGTTTAAGCTGATCAAGTTTGCAATAGAAGTTGATATAGTTTATGCAGGATGAAGAGAATGATCTAACACAGGACCACAAAGAAGTTGAAGTTCACCATAGAAGCGAATCTTTATATGATTTTTGAGTTTAATAGTTGATATAGTGTTCCAACATCATAAGGATGCAAACTAATGGAAGAAAGGGTGGAGACAGGATATGAACAGAAGCCAATGAAAAAAAAGGAAAACTCTATAAAATAAAAAAAGCTTTATCACCTACATCTATTGATTCTAGAATATTCTTGAGGAGTTCCTTGAGGGCTGAGATACTAGCAGCTCTTGAAGGTGTACAAAGGGTCAAGGACATGCATATTAATAAGTTGATCATAGAAGGAGATTCTGAAGTTCTGGTGAATTGGCTAAAAGAGGATAACTCTAGGCTTTGGAATTACAACAATGAAAAGAGGAAATTTAAGTGGCTGACTAAGGACATTGAAATTCAATGCACATGGGTAAAGAGAAGTGCAAACTCATTGGCAGATGGTCTAGCTAGGCAAGGGGTGAACAGAAACTCTATTTTTTGGGCTGTGTTGTAATTGCTTTACTTTTGGTGTTCACTGGCTGTATTCGGATGTTAAGATTGTTTAGCTCCCTTGCTTTGTAATTTTCATAATCTTAATACAATTCACTGTTATTGATCGAAAGAAAAAAAAATTCTTGAGGAGTTGTACGTGTAAACAACAAATCTTTGAACAAGTTCTAAACAAGGTTCCTTTAATGGTTTGAATGGTTCAGCTCTCTGGACAAGGGTCATAAAGTGTTGCTTTGAAGACAAAAAGGACCCTTAGATATTTAAAATATTTCTCTTATTTCTCATTTTATGTTTTTTAAGTTAAATTCATTTTCTTCATCACCCACTCTGTAGTAAATCTGGTATTTCCATTCCTAAGGATAAGGGTTGCAGTTAAGTTTAACTATTTTAGATGGTTTTAGTAAGAGGTATGAAGTATTAAGGTTGCAAGCTTTCGGAAGAGTTTATGCCATTTAAGTTTCAAACATAAGAAATTTCTTATCAAGCTTGTTGTGTCTGGTAAGCAGGTTATAATGAAGGCTTGTTATGAAATGTAACCATACCCAATAAAAATTAAGCAGTGTAAGCTACAAATAAAATTAGTTGATTTACTATCTTTATTTTTGATAGGCATTTCCATCTCTGAATTTCTGGACTACCTATATGTTAGTGTTCGGTCTACCTGTTAGACTAATAACAGTCAAGGAAGAGAGAGCGAAGAGAGAAGGAGAGAAAGAGAGAAAGGAGAAGAGCAGAAGAGAAACAAGGAGAAAAGATTCTAGTTCGAATGAGAGAAAAAGCACCCTCTGCCATTTGGCCAGATTTATTTTATATTACTAAAATAATGTGAAAAAGTCACATATGCCCCTACTTAAGTTAGGGACATTAAGTCTAACATAAACTTACACATCATCATCTAAACACAAGCACAAAGACAGAAATACCCCTGCATACTCGACACTAACACTCCCCCTCAAGCTGGAGAGTATATCATATAATCCCAGCTTGTTACATATGTAGTCCACTCTCCCTCGACTCAACCCTTTAGTAAACAAATCTGCCCACTGGTTCCCTGTGTTGACATATGCAGTGTCTATTACTCCACTCAACACCTTCTCTCTAACAAAGTGACAGTCAACCTCTATGTGTTTGGTTCTCTCATGAAACACCGGATTAGAGGAAATGTGAACTGCAGCCTGATTGTCACAGTAGAGCTTCATTGGAGTATCAACAGTGTATCCCATCTCTTGTAGAAGGTTCCTTTGCCACACTAATTCACAAGTAGTATGTGCCATAGCTCTATATTCTGCCTCTGCA
This sequence comes from Nelumbo nucifera, assembly GCF_055504915.1. Lineage (NCBI taxonomy): Eukaryota > Viridiplantae > Streptophyta > Magnoliopsida > Proteales > Nelumbonaceae > Nelumbo > Nelumbo nucifera. The sequence continues at coordinate 18,175,043 of NC_142649.1, forward strand.
TTGCACAGTAGAGCTTCATTGGAGTATCAACAGTGTATCCCATCTCTTGTAGAACGTTCCTTAGCCACACTAATTCACAAGTAGTATGTGCCATAGCTCTATATTCTGCCTCTGCATTGCTTCTTGCCACAACTGTTTGCTTTTTGCTTTTCCATGTCACCAGATTACCCCCATGAAAAGTACAATAGCCTGTGGTAGATCTCCTATCAGATACAGAACTGGCCCAATCAGCATCAACATATCCTTCTATTTCAAGTTTTCCACCACTTCTGTATATCAAACCGCGACTAGGAGCCCCTTTTAAATACCTCACAATCCTTATAACCGCATCCCAATGTGGAACCAGGGGTTTATGCATGAACTGAATTACCATACTACGAATGAAACGCCTGGCCGAGTGATGGTTAAGTAGTTCAGTTTACCTACCAGCCGCCGGTATCTGTCAGGGTCTTCAAACACTTCATCCATATCACTGCTCAGCTTAGTGTTTGTTTCCATAGGAGTTTCAGCTGGTTTAGCACCTAACAAACCTGTTTCTTCAAGCAAATCAAGAACATATTTCCTCTGACACAAGTTAATACCATGCTTGGACCTTGCTACTTCTATCCCCAAGAAATACTTCAATTTACCAAGGTCCTTTGTCTGAAAATGTTCTTGTAGAAAGATCTTCAACCTATCAATGCCCATTTTATCATTCCCGGTAATGACAATATCATCTACATACACCACTAAGTAGGATCTTCCCTGCCTGAGAGTCATGACTGAAGACAGAATGATCAACTTGGCACTGTTTCATACCAAACTTCTTTACTACCTCACTAAATCTGCCAAACCATGCTCGAGGAGACTGTTTAAGCCCATAAATGGCCTTTAGTAGTCGGCACACCTTACCATCCTCCCCCTGAGCAACAAACCCCGGTGGTTGCTCCATATAGAACTCCTCGAGTAGATCACCATGCAAGAAGGCATTTTTGATATGAAGCTGATAGAGGGGCCAATCATACATCGCAACAAGAGAAATCACAACACGGACTGAACCAATCTTAGCAACTGGGGAGAAAGTCTCTGTGTAATCAATACCATTAGGTTTGGGAATACACTTTGGCAACCAATCGAGCTTTCAGCCGCTCTACACTACCATCAGGTAAGTACTTAACCATATAAACCCACTTACAGCCAACAACTTGCTTACTAGGAGGAAGAGTGGTGAGTTCCATGTATGATTATGAGCCAGAGCTGAGAGTTCTTCCATCGCACGACATCATCTTGGAGAGGCAAGGGCTTCCTGGACATCCTTAGGTATAACAACAAAGGATAACAAAGAGATAAATTGGTGATGGGAAGTGGAAAGGTGAGTCAGTGAAACATAATTAGAAATAGGATGAAGGGTACAACTGCACTTACCTTTCCGCAAGGCAATGGGAAGATCAAGATCAGATATTCAGGTCGGGGCTAGTGTGGTAACAACTGTCAGATTTGTCGACGATGATGAAGCTGGAGGAGGTGCCGGTACACGTGGGCGATGTGTATACACGTGATGGATCAGTGGTCATTCAATAGGTGGTGGCACCGGAGGCAAAGACTGAAAGAATGGTAGGATCCATCTAATGGACGCCATAAAGGTTGCGGAATGGGTGGGGCGAATTTCAAAAATTTCCTACCTTCTCCCAACTGGGAATCATATTCCCTGAATTTAGAATACAATATTCAAGGATCTACTTGAACCCTAATCAAACCAGATCTGTACCAAAAGATAAATGGGAGGATTATACCTGATCCGGAGAAGCAGTATCTCCCAAAGTTGGTGTTCACGCCCAAAGAATGCTCCAAGATCTGTCCCTGCTGAAGATGACACAGCTGTGGATGGAACAGAACCAGCAGGGTGCGTCCTACACACTGGATCCTTCACAAGAATCCCCTGGATGTACTAAACACTGAATTCTTTCAGTCTTTCTTGCAAGACTGATGTCAAGAACTGGTTTCTTGACTTTCTTTTCTGCAAAGATCAAATCTTGCAACAATGCAGATGGCGGCGGCAGGAGGAGATTTCCAGAAACGAAAAGGCTGAACTGTTTTCTTTTCTGGAGAGAATGAGATCTAATCTCAATTCGCAGGAACCTTTCTTGCTTACCAGAACCTCTTGGATCGAAATCTGATTTCCCTGTCTTGGTTCATTCGAAAATCTCCTCTCTTTTCTTCTTGATTAAGAAATCTCCTAATTAGGAGTTATCCCAATCCAAATCAGTATTTGGATAGGGGATAATCTTAATCCCTTTCCCAGATAGAGTTAGCTTACTCCTGATCTTATCAGGAGGTTACCAGATTCAAATCTGATTTGAATTTGGTCTCTAAGAGTGGATAAGGCTAAGAGCCCAATCCTTTTTGCTAACTTCAATCTCAAATTCGCCCCATTGATGGGTGATCATATCAGCCCACTTCGAAATGGGCTTTTGGCCCATTAAGTATTCAGTGTTTAATTAGTTTCCAATCTGCTGCCCAGTTGGGCTTCTTTGTATGGCGTGGGACCCAAGCATTGATCTACACACCAGCCACATGGGTTCGGCCCAGCCTTTAATACAAGGCCCAGCCAAATTCACTGAAAATCTCAATGAACCCCTTGAGTCCATCGTATGAACCCTATGGGCCCAACACTTACATTAAGTGGTCCCTGGGCCAAGCCATCTTATAAAAACCCAGGGACTGTGGGCAGGTGCAAGATTAGCCCATCAGGTATTATCCTAAATGGTCTTACACTTAACCTCTCAGCCCTTAATGATCAAGCACTGCCCGACAAGAGAGGACCTCTCCCTCGGCTGCAAGGAACAGTGCCGCACTCTCCTCTCACATGGATCCCGGGAATTAAAACCATTTGCAAACATTTTGAAACCGTACATATATATGTAAATATATTAATTTTGCAAAAACAAAATTCCAACGATTGAAATCAACTGCCGGCAGTTTGGTTTCCATCAGAGAGAGTGCATTCCCGATCATTACCCTTTGTCCGACAAAGTGGCTGATTCTGTCACTATGACCACCCACTCAGATGAATTCTCAAACTGCCCCAACATACCCAGGTTTTGATCCCCACTAAGGATCTCACTGATTGGCATATCAAAGGCAGCCTGATCCAGCACCTAGTGAAGTGTCATAATCGAGTCTAGGGGTCAGGTGTAACTTTCCAGTTTTGCCCATCTATCTCCAAGGTCCAGGGCAAGACTGGAAATCTGGTCCGGTTCAAGGATTCAAGTAATCCCATGCTGTATGTGCCTCGGGTCTTACCCTGATGGCTGAGACAGGCCATCCCAACACTTGGTGGCACACCAGTATCAGCCTTGGCAGGATAAATCTCCCCAGACTTATCCAACGGCTGTGAACATTTAAAACTAACATGAGTCTCTACAAATGTCCAGTTTTAGGGTTTTACACAGAATTAAACCAAACAACATGAATCAAACATGCACTTTATTTATTTCCACTAAATAACAAAAGTACATCAAAATGATTGAAGCTAAGGGCATACAAAACTGTCTAACAAAGACTTGGTCACTGTAGGAACAAGGGGAACAAAGTCCACAACTGGAAGAGGAAGGGGAGGAGGTGATGAGGAGGAAGAAACATCACCGGACCCCAAGAAGAATGGTGTAGACTTAAAGAAAGTAACATCAGCACATACAAAGGAACGTCGAGAGCTAGGGTGATAACACTTATACCCTTTCTGAGTCCGGGAATAGCCAAGGAAGATGCACTTAATAGACCGTGCATCTAAGTTGGCCATTCCTGACCCCGGATTATGAACAAAACAAACACATCCAAAAACTCGAGGAGAGAGAGGAAATGGAGACAAGGTAGGAAACAATGTGGTGAATGGGGAATGACCATCAAGGATAGACGTGGGCATCCGGTTAACCAAGAATCAGGAAGTAAGCATTGCATCACTCCAAAAGGATTTGGGAACATTCATGTGATGCATGAGGGACCGAGCTGTTTCCAAGAGGTGACGATTCTTTCTCTTAGCCACCCCGTTTTGTTGTGGGGCGTAGGTACATGAAGTCTGATGGATAATGCCATGTTGGTCTAGGTAGTCTTGAAATGATAAAGAGAGATATTCACGACCATTATCAGAACGAAAAATTTTAATGTGAACACCAAATTGGTTGCGAATCTTAGCATAAAACTTTTGGAAAATGGTAAATAATTCACTTCTTTTTTTCATTAAATAGAGCCACGTCATCCTTGAATAATCATCAACAAAATTGACAAAATATTTATATCCATTGTATGACATCACTTTATAAGGACCCCAAACATCTGAATGAACCAAAGAAAAATGACTCGATACACGATTATCAACTCTAGGACTAAAGGGAACACGATGATGTTTCCCCAACTGACACGACTCACAATCCAAAACAGAAAGATGACTCAATGAAGGAACCAAAAACTTTCAGTGAAGGATGACCAAATCGACAATGCCACTGGAGAGGAGAGAGGGACGACTGGAGAGTTGTTGACGTACTTCCACCACCATCAAGATAATACAATCCACCAGCTTCATGCCCTCCACCAATCTTCATCCCTGTCTTGAGATCTTGAAAAACACACGAAGAGGGGTAAAAGGTAATGGAGCAATTAAGAGACTTGGTCAACTTACTAACAAACATAAGATTAAAAGGAAATTTAGGGACATACAAAACTGAGGATAGGGATACAGGGTCCAGATCAACATTACCAACACCACAAATGGAGGATGTGGAACCATTAGCAAGGGTAACGGATTGTGATGCTGGCAATGAGAGAGGGAAGAAAACACACCTGGAGTTCCAGTCATGTGATTGGAGGCTCCAGAATCAATAATCCAGGGATGGGGTGTGTATGCCAGACAAGCCATACCCGAGTGTGCGAGAGTGGCCGTGTTCTGCTGAGATGTGGCCTATACTAACCTCTCATACTCATCATCTCCTTCCCAATAACATTTGTGGATGTGGGAGGTACCTGATCGGCTGAATGGCTCTCTTGTCTGAAGTTATTGTCACTGGTCACGACATGATTGGCCCAAGTTGAAGGTGGACCATGCAGGTCATAGCAATAATTAATGGTATGTCCATCCATACCACAGTGTGTACACCTCCTTGGACCCGAACTACGTCCTTTGCCATGGGCTCCCCCTGAATCTCGACCTCCAGTACGACCACCACCACGGTTATATGTAGGTCCACTACTACCACTACGACCAGACTGAGCTCCCCGAGCTCCACCTCTAACACCATGGCCTCTGGATACTGCTAGGGCTGATCTATCGGAAATATTAGGATTCTCGGTAGATCCAATGGAAATCCTCCCGAGTTGAGCAAACACCTCTTCTAAGGAAGGGAAAGGAAGGGAGAGCTGACCTCCTAGTATCTGAGCCCGCACTAGTTCATATTCAGATTTCAGCCCCACCAAAAACCAAGTCACATCAAGTTGTTCTCTCTGTTATTGCTGAATTTTGACATCAGAAGTGAGGGGGTGATAAACATTCAATTCATTATGAATGTTTCTCATACTAGCATAGTACTCCTCAAGACTCTGATTACCCTGTTGTAGATTAAAGTATTCCTGGTACAATTGATATACTCTGGTTGTGTTGTCTTGACCTGAATACAACTTCTTAGCATGGTCCCACACTTCTTTGGCAGTATTAAGGAACATGAAATTTACACTAATCTTGGGTTCCATACTATTCCATAACCATGTGATGATCTGTGCATCTGCCTGCTCCCAATCATCATACTCCTGAGAATCGGTGGAAGGTTTTTCGTCCCTTATGTGTTTCACCTTCTTCTTTGCCTTAAGAAAGACTTCTACAAATTTGGCCCAAGGTACATAATTTTCTCCGTTCAACTTAATGGAGGTCATTTGAACATTCAGGTAGTCAGTAGGGACCATCACACTAGTCTTGCTATCACTGTTGTCTCCCATTGCTGAATTCGGCAAACTGCACACTAGATCACACTACACTGATTTCAGCACTTACTACTGCTGCAAATTGCACTCTTTACACCACAAACCCAACTCCACGATTGCCTGAAACTTCACAACACTGTTTGAGGAACACCCCCCCTTTGAATCACACTGAAGGGTGCACAAACCCTAGCACACTACAATCTGAAATCCCACCATACAGTCTGAAATAGACTTCTCATTTGATTCACACCAAGAAAAAATGCATAAAAGCTCTTACCTGATCACCCGAAAATCAGACCACACAAGACACCCATTGCACCACACGAATCAGCCCTCTTCTCTTCATCGATTAGGGGAGGGCTTCTTAGAAACTGCAGCAACCGACCACAAACACCACAACTGGAGGCATAGAAACCTCCAAGGGAAGAGGGCGATAACTCCTTTTCAGCCCTTTCCCTTATCTCTAGTTGATGGCGAAGAAAACAAGAGAAAACCCTAGGCTGGGTGCGCAAATAACAGAATTCTGGGCAGATCCGATTTGCTCAGTTCAGCTCTGATACCATGTTAGTGTTCGGTCTGTCTGTTAGACTGATAACAGTCAAGGAAGAGAGAGAGAAGAGAGAAGGAGAGAAAGAGAGAAAGGAGAAGTGCAGAAGAGAAACAAGGAGAAAAGATTCTGGTTCGAATGAGAGAAAAAGCACCCTCTGCCATTCGGCCAGATGTATTTTATATTACTAAAATATTGTGAAAAAGTCACATATGCCCCTACTTAAGTTAGGGACATTAAATCTAACATAAACTTACACATCATCATCTAAACACAAAGACAGAAATAGCCCTACATACTCGACATCAACACTATATAAAATTTTTGGGGATTAATTGTCTTTTCACTATAGAAGTTGGAAGTTTATGCAAGGACGAAGAGGATCCACTGTCACATCTTTTGCTTATAAATCCTCTATTTGCATGTGAAAGCAGTTCATTGGGTTGAGTGGGATATTGTGGGTTTTATCTTGGGACCTTTTGAATTTATTATGGGGTGTCTGGCTAAGAAATGGAACCTCTTGAGTCTTGCCTCTTGTTGTTTGTTGGAACATCTGGAAAGAGAAGAATAAAAGATCGTTCAAAAATAGAAGCAATGAGGAGGTCCAAGTTGTTGGTAGGGTGTTAATATCAATTTATTGGGTGGGTTTAATGCTTAAAGGAGTTTAGTGGGCTAAGATTTATACATACATAGATACATACATACATACATACATATATATATTTTCTGAAGTTGGAAATATATATTATTTGATGCTTGCATTTCTTCCTGGTTCTGATATTGTAAATAACTGTCATATTTGCACAAGCATATAGTTGGGAATCTTTTCAATATACTTCTCTTTTTTGACCAAACTTAGATTGTTCACTTCCATGTTAATTAGGGTTAACTGCTCTAATATCTTCATGATGGAAACTGGGAGTCTGGGCATGATTATGCATCATCCCAAGACAACCTATAAAATTTTGGTGCTTGTTAGCTTCAAAGTGGTTTTTTTTTTTTTTTTTTTTTATAAATAAAATTTCATTAAGAATTCATTATCAACAAAATAAAAACTGTTACAAGCATCCCAGTGGGAGGTGCGAGGTGCAGTCTCACCCTTCAAAAGAAAAGAAACAGCACAAAAATTACAACTGGGCCTTATACAACTGATCCCTAGTTACTTCTTGTTTGGCTAAGCAATCGGCAAATGAATTAGTCTCCCTTCCCAGCCATTGTATGATTAAATTCATATGTTGTGTTGCCCATTTGAATTTCTTCAATTCATTTCTGTAGCACCATATCACTGAATCTGTATTTTTTTTTTGATCAGAAACGATAACTTTCATTAGAGATAAATTAAACTGAAATACAGAATTCAACCCTTATTAGAAAAGGTTGATCCAATAAACATCAAACATTACAGCACTGCCCAATAAAGATTCTCCCTTACAGTCCCTTGTTTTGCTAGGGCACCGCAAAACCATTTGCTGATCTCCTTACCCACTTGAACCAAACATCCACCTTCCTTGTTATGCTAAGAATTTCCCTTATCAGCTGTCTATATTGCCAAATTCCTAGCTGCCCTGATTGCATCCACCCAATTACCAACTTGGAGTCTCCCTCTATCTCAATCTGCTGTAGCTCTAATTGTTTGGCCAGTTTTACACCTTGATGTAGTGCCAAGATTTCCGCTCTTGAGGAATCTCCAACTCCTATTGGACCTGAAAAAGCCATTATCTTGCCTTCATTATCTCTGAAAACACCTCCTATACCAGATAAACCTGGATTACCTATAGTGCTTCCATCAAAGTTCAGTTTCACCCTTTGTTGTGCCGGTGGGGACCAAACTTCCTGTTTCATAGCTTTGGAAGTAGTAGTAGATGCCACAATACCCCAACTTCTATAAATGTCTTCAACTGAGAAATCCTTAAAAAGATCACAAAATTTCAACCAATGGATAACCTTTGTAGTTATTCCTTCCACAACCTCTTCCTTGGATCTTCTTGACAGTATGGCCGGCCAGAATTAAGAGGAAGAGAAGAGAAGAGAAGAGAAGAGAAGAGAAGAGGAGAAGAGAAGAGAAGAGAAGAGAGGAGGGAAGAAAGAAGGGTTTTGCAATGTAACAGTGCTGGCGGTGCCAGCCTTTATTTTAATATATATAGGGCGACAGAAATAACAAGGGAAAAGACCCTTGTGCCCCTGAGTACAATAACAGACATAACAGAAAGAAAAGACGAAAATAAAAAACACTTTAATTAGCCAAACAAGCCCTAACATCAGCTACTAAATTATTTTAACACTCCCCCTCAAGTTGGAGCATAGATGTCAATCATGCCCAACTTGTTAGACAAATCTTTGTGCCGCACATGATGGAGACTTTTGGAGAAGATATCTGCAAGTTGTTCTTCTGAGCTGACATATGGTGTACACACTTCTCCACTTTCAAGTTTTTCTCTAATAAAATGCTTGTCCACTTCAATGTGTTTCGTCCTATCATGCAGAACTGGATTAGCAACAATATTGATGGCAGCTTTATTGTCACAGTAGAGTGACATAGGATTGCTTACTGCGAAACCCAATTCACCTAACAGATTTCTTATCCACATGATTTCTGCAACCCCATGAGCCATCACTTTATACCCTACTTCAGCATTGGGTCTAGCCACCACACTTTGTTTTTTGTTTCTCCATGTGACAAGGTTTCCTCCTACAAAGGAACAATACCCACTGGTAGACTTTCGGTCATTGACTGCTCCTGCCCAATCTGCATCAGTATATACTTCCACTTTTAAGTGACTGTGTTTCTGGAACAACAAACCAGCTCCAGGAAACTTCTTGAGATATCTCAAGATCCTCTCTGCAGCCTCAAAGTGAGTTGTTCTAGGGCTGTGCATGAATTGACTAAGAACACCCACTGCATTGGCAATATCTGGCCTGGTCATAGACAAATACAAAAGTCTCCTCACGAGTCTTTGGAACATCTTTACATCTTTCAAAAACTCTCCCTGACTGTCTCCCAAATGGTGATTAGGTTCAATAGGTGAATCAAATGGTTTTACCCCCCAACTTGCCTGTATGATCTAGTAGATCTAGTACATACTTCCGTTGGGAAATAAAGATGCCCTTATGAGAGCGGGCAACTTCAATTCCAAGAAAGTATCGTAAGGGGCCTAGATCCTTCACCTCAAATTGTTTCAGTCTTCGGATTTCAGCCTCCCAATCTCCTGTGATCACTATGTCATCCACATACACAATAAGGGTTGCAATTTTACCTTCACCTCTTTTCACAAATAGAGTATGATCTGACTTGCATTGTTTTGAACCCCATCTGTTGAATTGCTAAATGAAACTTACTGAACCAAGCCCGAGGTGATTGTTTCAACCCATATAGAGATTTTTTTAACCTACACACCTTTTGTTCACTACCTTTGGCACAGAACCCTGGGGGTTGGATCATGTATACTTCCTCTTCCAAGTCACCATTCAAGAAAGCATTTTTTATGTCCAATTGGTGAAGTTCCCAGTCAAGATTTGCTGCCAAGGAAAGGAGAATCCTAATAGAGTTCATCTTGGCTACTAGAGCAAAAGTCTTTGCAAGTCCACTCCATATACCTGTGTGAAGCCTCTTGCTACCAGTCTAGCATTGTACCTTTCAACAGTTCCATCAGCCTTGTGTTTCATTGTGAACTCCCACTTGCACCCCATTGGTTCATTCCCTACAGGAAGGTCTATCAACTCCCAAGTGCCATTTTTGTGTAAAGCATCAATTTCTTCTTGCATTGCATCTGTCCATTCAGGTTTTGACAAAGCTTCTGCCACAGTCTTAGGAACGGGGACACTATCCACAAAAGAGAGAAAGGCACGGTACGACGGCGAAGCATGCTCATAGGACACAAAATTAGAGATAGGATGATTAGTGGTACAAGACCTAACACCCTTCCTCTTAGCAATAGGAATATTAAGCTCATTGGTGATAGGTGAATCAACATTTAAAGGAGGAGATATATCAATGGGAGCAAGTGTACCTGGCTGATGAGACAGATCTGCCTCGGGTGAATCCAATGATGTTGGTTGCATAGTGTTAGGCTCCACGATTCTTGAACTCTGCTGGCTCTTATGGTGACGATGAAAAACCCGGAATGGAGGAGGATCGGGTAAAGGAGGTAGTTGAATTTGAGTCATCGCCTGTTTCTCCTCAACCCTACTCTCTCCCTAAGGAGAAACCGAGAAAAAAGGTTGATTCTCAAAGAATGAGACATCAATGGAAACATAGTACTTGCGAGCAATGGGATCATAGCAACGATACCCCTTTTGAGACAAAGGGTAACCAAGAAAAACACAAGGAATAGCCTGAGGATCAAGCTTACCACAAGTAGGGGACAAGTTATGGACAAGACAACGACACCCAAAAACATGCATTGGAATGGTGGACAGCGGGGCTGTAGGGAACAAGAGCTGATGTGGGGCCTTATACTCTAGTAGCCGAGAGGGCGTGCGATTGATGATATATGTCGCACACAAGACCGCATCCATCCAGAACTGTTTTGGCACATTCATATGAATCAACAAGCCACAGGCAACTTCGAGAAGGTGACGGTTCTTCCGTTCAGCCACACCATTTTGTTGGGGTGTCTTGGCACAAGAGCTTCGCTGAAGTGACCCACTCGAAGCAAAAAACTTCGTGAGATCACTATGGAATTATTCCTTCGCATTGTCCGACTAGAAGATATGGATTTCCGTTTGGAACCGAGTGAACACCATGCGTTGAAAATCTTTCACAATTTGTGGCACTTCATCTCGAGATCGCATAGGGTAAACCCAAGTGTATCTAGAAAATCATCAATCAAGGTAACGAAGTACTTATAGCCAGCCGCAGTAGGTAGAGTAACAGGGCCCCAAACATCAGAATAAACAATATGAAATGGAAATTCAGATCTTTTATTTCGTAAAGGTAAAGAACTTCTACAATGCTTACTCAACTGGCAAGTTTGACACTGTAACTGACTCACTGACCTTATCTCTCCCAGAGAGAAGGTTATAGGTCTGAAACAAATTAGACTTACCGGTCATGTGATTTGAGGCTCTGGAGTCAATAATCCAAGGAGAATCAGTAGTATGAGATGACACATGGAAGGCTGTGGCATTACCTGATGTAGACGCAAACGAGGTAGGAGTAGGCCCAGAATCCATCTGGCGGAGAGTCCTACCATACAATTCCAAATGTTCACGGAAGGAGTTGATAATATCTTCCTTAGGGTCAGAACTGGGATGTCTCTCCTGAGTTACCGAAGGACTAGTCTCTGTCAATGCCATATTAGCTGAGTTATACCTTTTTTGATTCTGTTGGCCTGGTTTCTTGCCCTGATCAGGTGCTTGACTTCTTACCAAATCCTGTGCCCATTTAGGTTTTCCATGGAGATCCCAACATGTATTTTTCGTGTGTCGTGTCTTATGGCAGTGAGTGCACCAAAGCTTGCTCTTATCATCTGATTTTTTCTGAGTGTCACCCTTTTTAAAACCACCTCCGACATTTGTATCTGAGTTTCCCCCGACAGCTAGGGCAACTGACTCCCCTTCTACACCATTCATCACACTTCTTCTGCTTTCTTCTGACTGCACCAAGGCATACACCTCCTGAACTGATGGCAAGTCTTTACTACTCAAGATCTGCACCTTGATGGACTCATATGAAGGATTCAGCCCTAGGAGGAAGGCAAACACTCGTTGCTGAGATACAAGTGACTTATAGGCCTTTGCATCTTCATCACACTTCCAATTCACATTCTGATAGTGATCAAGTTCTTTCCATATTGATGTCAAATCAGAATAGTACATCGAGAGACTCCTCTCCCCCTGCTTGCAAGTAGAGGATTCAGTTTGTAGTTGATATATCTTGGCATAGTGTCTCTGCTCTGAATAGGTGGACTTCGCTTGTTTCCATATCTCACAAGCAGTTTCAGCCCACATAAAAGTCTTCCTTACTTGTGGCAGCATTGAAACCAAGAGCCAAGACATCATCATACTGGTCTCTTGGTTCCACCTATCATGCTCAGCACTTCCATACTTCGGCTCCTTCACTCTCCCATTGGTGTATCCTATTTTCCCCCTAGCAGTGATATAGAGTTTTATTCCCCTAGACCACTCAAGGTAATTCAGACCATCAAAGGGAATAACAGCCATGGGAAAGCTCATATCCATTCCCCCACTCACTCCATTGTGGCTCCCGATAATCTCTGAAGTAGCAGAATTCTCAATCGACATGGGCAAACAGTAAATCAGTCCCAAACACCGGACTTAGGACCCCTTCTTACTCCACAAAACAATGCTCCACTTAGTTCACACCCACACACTTGGGTTTAACAACCAGGTTGAGCACAAACAGTACCAAATTCCGGACAAAACAGAGGTAATATTCGGCAGATTTTAGACCTGCATAGTTTTAACAGTCCCAATCTACCAGAATTCCAGAATGTCTAACAGCCACTAATCAGCAGGAGAGATCCTTCTTACTTATAGTCAAATCAAACCATTGAGAAGACTGGTCATCTTCGACCTACAGTTGTCTTAACACATGAACATGATCACACGATCCAAAAAAAACAGGGGGTGCACAGATTCGATAGCATTCAGCTGCCCAGACTCATAGGGTTTTCACTCGGCACATGACCAAGGAGGGTAAAGAAGAGAAAAACAGGGAGAACTGTACTAGTTGTAGCTGTTTTTTCAGTCCCGAATCAGATTTCTGTTCCGCCCAGGTTCTGCTAGTCTGTTCGATCTGTTCTCTCAGTAAGGTTGTTCGATTTGCTCTCTTTAATCAGTATTCCCGCTCTGATACCATCTTGACAGTATGGCCGGCCATAATTAAGAGGAAGAGAAGAGAAGAGATGAGGGAAGAAAGAAGGGTTTTGCAATGTAACAGTGCTGGTGGCATGGACCTTTATTTTAATATATATAGGGCGGCAGAAATAACAAGGGAAAAGACCCTTGTGCCCCTGAGTACAATAACATACATAACAGAAAGAAAAAACGAAAATAAAAAACACTTTAATTAGCCAAATAGGCCCTAACATCAGCAACTAAATTATTTTAACAGATCTACAATTGCCTTTGAAGATCCTATTGTTTCTTTCCTCCCACACTGACCACAATACAACAGCTCTAGTGGCTCTCCACATAATCCTTCCATGAACCGTTGGTTGCTTGTAAAAAGTTGGATCAAAGAGGTTCACCACGCTCAAGGAGGGAGTCCACCTGCAGCCAAAGAGAGAAGAGAACCAAGACCAAATAAAGAACACAAAGGGACATGAGATTAGTAAATCTGAAATTGTCTCACCAGAACCCAAATAGAGGCAACAAACATGGGGGGAGAGGCACATATTTGGCCTCTTTTTCTACAATAAATCCAAGGTGTTGATTTTTTGGAGTACCACTTCCCAACAAAAGGCCTGAATTTTAGGGGGTACAGGGCTACCCCACACCTCCTTTGAAGGAAAGTTCTCTACAAGGTTAGAGGTTTGAAGCAAAATGTTATAGAAAGAAGAGCAATTGAAAAAACCAAAAGGGGAAGGTTTCCAAATTCTGCTATCTCTATAGGAGTGATTAAGAAAGACTTCCCCTAACTGAGTGATCAAATCATCAACCATCCCCATTTCAGAATCCCTTAGACCTCTTCTCAAGCCCAAATCCCAGGAGTTATCAACAAACACTGAAGAGATCACTTTTCTTTTGTTTTCATACAAGGAGTAAATAGAAGGAAATCTATCTCTAAGGGAGTTTTCACCAACCCAAACATCTTCCCAAAACAAGACTTTATTTCCAGCACAGACATCATATTTAAAATAAGGAAGCATAAGAGGCAAAATACCTTGAATATCTTTCCAAGGAGAACACTGAAAAGCCCCAGGGTTGAGTCCTGCATCCTAGTCGTTATCTACCAATCCATGAATACTAACAATCACTCTAGACCAAAGTCTGTCCTGTTCCATCGATGGTCTCCAAATCCATTTCCCCAACAAAGCCGTGTTTCTTAATCTTATATTTCCTAACCCAAGGCCTCCATCATCCCTACTCCTAGAAACCACCTCCCACTTCACTAAGTGGTCCTTCTTAGTATCCCTTTGTTCCTACAAGAAATCCCTATTATCTTCTCTAACTGGTTAGCTACATTCATTGGTCCTCTAAAGGTAGATAGGAAATAAACTGGCAGGTTGGCTAAGGTTGACTTGATTAAGGTTATCCTACCCCCTAAAGAGATGTAATTCCTCTTCCAATTTGCTAACCTCTTGGAGAATCTTTCAATTACAGGGTACCAAAAACTCTCAACCATTGGGTTCCCTCCTAGTGGCAGCCCCAAATATTGTAAAGGTCAGCTCCCCACTTCACACCCCAAAATCCTAGCTAGGGAATCCACCTCCTCTCCCCCTAAACTGAGCCTTGCCACACAACTTTTTCCCCAATTCACTTAAAGGTTGGACTTCCTTTCAAATTGAAGCATTAGACTCTTTAAGTTCCGTAATTCCCCTTCCTCCCCTTTACAAAACAAGATGATGTCATTTGCAAATTGTAAGTGTGTGGCCACCACCTCCTCCCTACCAATCCTCCAACCTCTTATCAAATTGTTAGCATCGGCCCTCGAAATCATGGCACTCAACACATCAACTACTAGGGTAAAGAGGAATGGGGACAATGGATCTCCTTGCCTAATACCCTCTTTGCAGGAAAAAAACCCCTAGCTACACCATTCACCAATATTGAGAAATGACATGAAGAAATGCATCCCTTTACCCAACTGCACCATCTCTCCCCAAACCTTCTCTGCTTGAGAACCTTTAGTAAAAAATCCCAATCCACCATGTCATATGCCTTTTCAAGATCCAATTTGCAAACCAACCCCTTTTCCTTTCTCCTCATCTTCACCTCAACACATTCATTGGCAATAAGTATTTGATCTACAATTTGTCTTCCTTCTACAAATGCCCTTCGATATGGTGAGATTAGAGACGGGAGGATCTTTTTTAATCTTAGCGCTAGGACCTTAGAGATGATCTTATACATGCTTCCCACTAGGTTTACAGGTCTAAAATCGTTTGGTTGGAGAGCGTCCTTCTTCTTAGGAACCAAGGCAATAAAAGTTGCATTTGCTCCTGAGTTAAATTTTCCTCTCTCATAGAACTCTTTAAAAACCTCCAACAAATCCTCTTTAATTATCTCCCAACAATCTTGATAGAAGGCCACCGAAAAACCATCAGGCCCAGGAGCTTTAGCTTGATCCATGGAGAATGTTGCATTTCTCACTTCTTGGGCCTCAAATCTTTTTTCCAAAGATTTCAATAAGACACTATCTTCCACCCTTCACTCCAAGTCCTCTAAGCTCTCACTAGGTCTCCCTGGGTTGTCATACACTAATTTGAAGTGATTAACCAAAGCTTGAGCTATATCATCTTCCCTTGTCAGCAATTGCCCATCCCACTCCAATTTTGAAACAGAATTCTTCCTTCTCCTCCCATTTGCCAATGAATGAAAAAATCTTGTATTGATGTCCCCTTCCTTTAGCCATTTGCACTTGGATTTTTGCCTCCAACTTATCTCCTCCTTCCTAAGAAGATCTTCCAGTTCCTGTTTCAAATTCCATCTTTCCACCCTACCCTCTTCCCCTAGCCTTCTTTTAGCTTCGAGTCCATCTATTTCCTACACTCTCTGATTGATTTCCACTTTCCTTTGCTCTAATCTACCAAAAACCTCTTTATTCCAAATCTTGAGTCTAGCTTTCAAGAGTTGTAGTTTCTTGTAAAACCTATACCCATTCCATCGGAATTCCACTTGGTCCACTTCCCACCATTCTTTTACCTTAGAAACTCTGGATGAAGTAATTACATGTTTTCAAACCTAAAAGGGCACGACCCTCCATCTAGTCTTTCTTGAGACAACCTGATTGGGCAATGATCTGAAATAGGTCTTGGCAATGCTGTAACACCTAAAATCCCCCATTCAGCTTTCCAATCCATTGTAAAGAGGAACCTATCCAATTGACAATAGGTAGGGTTTTCTTGGAAGTTTGACCGGGTAAAATTTGCTTGCTGAAGAGGGAGGTCCCGCAATGCAAAATTCTCCACAAAGGGATTAAGCTTCCTCATGCTAGATGTAATCCTACGACTGGGGTTATTGGACTCGTTCAAGAATCTTATTACATTGAAATCCCCACCCAAACACTAAGGGCCATCATACAAACCCCTAACGGCTGCTAGTTCTTCCCAGGAACCTTCCCTTTCCCTGTAAGAGGTGAGACTATAGACATTAGTTAGCACCCAAGCCCACCCATCTTCCTTTCTCTTCAATTTTATTGACACCGAGAAGTTCCCAATTAATTCTTCTTCACACTCCCAGTTTTCATTTCTCCAGAAAGTAATAATTCCCCCTGAAGTTCCCCACGATTGTGCAAAGGTCCAACTCAAATTTCTTGTTGACCAAATGCTCCTAACCCATTTCTTGTCCACCTCAGACAATTTTGATTCTTGTATTAAGACCACATCTAGATTTTCTCTTCTCAAGAAGTCTTTGGTCACTCACCTTTTCTTTGAACTCCCCAAACCTCTTACGTTCTAGCTTATTAACTTCATGGACAAACATTTTAGGTAGCCCTAACCAAACCACCCTCTTTACTCCTTTTTTCTATCCTTCCTACCCCCACTCACTTTATCATAAACCACCCCACTCTTCAACCTCTCCACCTTACTCAGCTTTTTCTTTTTTTTTTTTGATCAATAACACCAGCTTCATTAAATTAAAAGAAAAGAGGGAATATGGATACAAGAGGGGAGATAAAATATCTTAGCTCCCCAAAAACAGATAACAAAGGGAGTGCAAAGAGAAAGATTAAAAACTAGCCTAAAAAACAAGCTCCCTATTCACTCCTTGCTTGGCCAACCCATCCACAAATGAGTTGGCATTCCTCTTCACCCAGCTGTACTAAATCTCAATGTCCTTACCCAGCCATAAGAACTGTTTTTTTTTTCATTGTTAAAGTTCCACAAACCACTGTCCTCTGTCTTCAACCAACTAACCATCACCTTCGAATCACCTTCCAGGATCAAACGGCTGATATTTAATTCTTTTGCTCTTCGAATCCCTTCAAGCGCTGCAAGGATCTCAGCGCTAAGAGAGTCACCTTCTCTAATAGGGCCAGAGAATAAAGCAATAACAATCCCTTCTTCATTCCTGAAGACTCCTCCAATCCCAGAGGACCCTAGATTCCTTACATTGCTGCGATCAAAATTCAGCTTTATAAAGCCCAAGGGGGGAGGGGACCAAAACGAACAAAGAGTCCTCTTGCATCTAGCATTGGAAGCAATCTCTTTCCAGTTTTTTAGCAAGTCATCCACAGGAAAATCTGAAAACAACTCCAAAGATTTTAGCTAGTGGACAACCCTTAAAAAGGATTCGATCTAACAATTCTTCCAATGTTCTTTCCTTGTCGGAAAAAATGCGTTTCTTTCTTCCCACAATGACCAGCATACCGCTGCCCTAATACACCTCCACATAGTTTTCCCTCGCTTCCTAGGCCAACTGAAAAAAGGAGAAAACAAACCTTGGACAGCCTCCGGAGGATACCAAGAACACTCAAAATGGGAGAAAACCCACTCCCAAACAGTTTTAGCAGCCTTACAAGAGACCATGAGGTGGTAGCCAGATTCCCCATCAGCTTTACAAAGAGCACATCTATTAGGAAGTAGACAATAGTTGGGTCTCTTTCTTTGAAGTAAGTCTGAAGTGTTGATTCTTTCCAAGAAAATTTCCCAACAAAAAAAAACCAACCCGAGGAGGAATAGGCCTGCTCCAAATTTCCTTAACCGGAAAGGACAACCCAAAGGGGATAGGAGGCTGAGTTAAGGTTTCAAAGAATGAAGCACAAGAAAAGGTACCAGAACTAGAAGGGGTCCAAAATCTGGTGTCTTCCTTAGCAGGGTTTAGGAAGACAATCTCAAGGGAGGCTAGCAAAGTTACCAAGCTATCCATGTCTATATCCCTAATTGCCCTACGCTGGCCTAGGTTCCATCCAAAGCCAGAAGTGGAGGCTGAAGGGACCAAGAAAGAAGATATGGGTTCATTTTTCAAGTCTGATAGAGCATACAAGGAAGGAAACTGGTCCTTCAGAGGAGAATCCCTGGCCCAAAGTTGTTCCCAGAATTTTATTCGGTTACTAGAGTTTAGACCATACCTGATCCAAGGGGAGAAAACTGGAAGCAGATTGTGAATGGATTTCCAAGGAGAAGCAGCTGAAGCCCTTGCCAAGATTCCAGGATCCCAGCCATTGTCTTCCAACCCATGAATGCTAGCCACAATCTTAGTCCACAATTTATCCCTTTCCATTGAAAACCTCCACAACCATTTCCCCAGTAGAGCCATATTCCTTTTCTTGAAATTACCAATCCCAAGACCTAGTTTTTTACACCTAGTGACCACCTCCCAACTCACCCTATGATCTCTCTTCTCCTCTCCAGGCTCCCACAGAAAGTTCCTTATTAATTTTTCCAAAAGATTGGAAACCTTTGAGGGGATCTTAAACACTGAAAGATAGTAGACAGGTAGGTTAGCTAGGGTAGACCTAATGAGAGTGACTCTCCCACCTAAAGAAAGATAATTTCTCTTCTAGGCCGCCAGCCTCTTCTCAAACCTCTCCACTACCGAAGCCCAAAAGCTAACACTCTTAGGATTATCTCCTAAAGGGAGGCCCAAGTATGTCAGGGGCTAGTCCGAAATTGCACAACCTAGCTCACCTGCAAATTCCCTTAGGTCCCTTTCATTCACATTCACTCCTGCCACACAACTCTTATCAAAGTTCACCTTGAGGTTAAATATTTGCTCAAAGAGTTGTATTGTCAACTTTAGATTCCGGATCCAATTGAAGTTCCCTCCTTCACAGAATAGGATAGTATCATCTGCAAACTGTAGAAGTGTTAAGGGAACCTCCTCCCTTCCTACTCTCCACCCTCTTATCAAATTCCTCGAGTATGCTCTATGGATCAATCTCCCATTCACCAGGATAGAATAATGACAAGTCCTAACACAGCCCCAAATCCACTTACACCACCTATCTCCAAAACCAAAACTCCTCAACACCTCCATCAAGAAAGACCAATCAACCAAGTCATAAGCCTTCTCCAAATCCAATTTGCAAACCACTCCCTTCTCACTCAGCTTTTTCTTCCTCTTCTTAGAAAGCTCTCCTACCTTCTTACTAGACTCTTCCACCTTCTCATTTCCTTCTAGTTTCTTACCTGAACCCTTCTTCTTCTTCTTTTTCCGTTGTCCTTTTGATTTTCCACTATCCACTTTTCTCCACTGTATTGGGAAGTTGAATAATCTCCTCCCCAACCCTACCCTCTTTAACATTCAGCTCCTCTTCCATTTTGATTCTAAATAGTTCCAAGATCAACTCCCAAATTTTGTCCCCTAGTTCTCTCTCTTCTGCTTCTGAATTTATCTCCCTAACTACCTCTGTCACTTGTCCCAAATCAAACGAATTGGCTGACTTTATAGCTGGGCTGGAATTACTTGTAGGCCAGACACACACGACTTGGGGAAACAGAGTTAGTAACCAAAAACTGAACCTGAAAACAATCCAAACCTTGGGAGGAAGAAGACGCAATATGAGTTGCTGGAATAGCCTGAACCCCTTTTGTTTGACTTTCACTGGGAATAGGACCCTCGAAATCAAGATTTGGATTGATTGCAGTGGGAAACAGGCAGTTTATAGCTTTGCTTGGAGGAACCAGATTGCCAACACACACCGTACAAGCACCCATTCCCTGGTCTTTATAAAGGATTGAATCCCCTTTCCTCCCTGTTTTGGTTTTCTCCTCACCCGAGCCTGTTTTCTTTGGATTGATTGCAGTGGGAAACAGACAGTTTATAGCTTTGCTTGGAGGAACCAGATTGCCAACACACCGTACAAGCACCCATTCCCTGGTCTTTATATTGGATTGAATCCCCTTTCCTCCCTGTTTTGGTTTTCTCCTCACCCGAGCCTGTTTTCTTTCTTTCCAACTCCTTTCTAGGCTGAACCAACTCTCCTGGAAGTGTACAAGCCTCTTCTTCAAACAATAACTTTAATCCTGGGTCATCTTCCTCCCCAAACCTTGAACAACATTTACTCTGTATACTACCATAGCTGGACTCTTCAACATACCATTCCTCTTTCAGAGACTCATCATCTACACTTATCCAATCTAAAGCAGAATCCTCCTCTTCTAACCTCGTGCGATTATATCTCGGATTAGGTTTATCTGGGCTAGTGGAGTAAGAGACCAGTCTTGGCTGCCACGCTAAAGTCGGACCAGACAATCGTTTTTCTTTTGAGCCAGTTGCAGACCGATCTGAAGAGGACGAAGATATACCACAACGAATGTCCATAGTCTTTTGAGCCTTGTTTTACCTCACATGCCTATTTAAGTGGTCACCTGATTTATCTATGGGCTTACTTGATGTTAAAGTCTTATTTCCAGGCCCATCCACTTGAGGTTTAAGACTGGCCCCACTAGTACCCCTCACCTTAACCGTTGGCCCATCCTTATAATTTTGAACCTGATCCAGTCTTTTTAAAAGTTTAGTATTGGTTCCCTGACTACAGGCTTGGGCCATATCAAATGACAATCCACCTGGTTGCTGTTCCAATCTACCTCCACCTATCCCCACCTTTGGACACTTGTTCAAATTCAAAATGTCTTATGACAGACTTTCTCCACCTTTGGACGCTATTACCTGAGCAAAAGTCCTAGCCAATCCTCTGATTTGCCAATTAAAGTGGAAGATTGGGGTACTACTTTCCTATCCCTTGCTTTTACAGTTTCCTTCTCAGTGTTAACTGTTAGACAGTTATGCCCTTAGCTCTAATCAAATTGATGTACTTATTGACATTTATTGTAAATGAATAAAGTGCATAATTGATTCATGTTACTTTGGTGTGTTTCTGTGTAATACCCTTAAACTAGACACTAATGAGACTCGTGCTAGTTTAGAATTTTGAAACCCTGAATTAGACCAAATTCCAGTATTACCCTGAACCTTGGAGATAGATGGGCAAAACTGGAAAGTTACACCTGACCCCTAGACTCGATTATGATACTACACTAGATTAGGCTGCCTTTGATATGTCAATCAGTAAGATCCTTAATAGGGTCAAAACTTGGGTATGTTGGGGCAGTTCGAGAATTCACCTGAGTGGGTGATCATAGTGATAGGATCAGCCCCTTGGTCGGACAAAGTGAATGATCGGGGAGTGCATTCTCTCTGATAGAAACCTAAACTGCCGATAGTTGATTTCAAAGTGTTGAGATTTGTTTTGCAAAATATATTTATATAGAGATATACATATATATTATGGTTTCAAAATATTTGCAAAAGGTTTTAATTCCCGGATCCATGTGACTAGAGAGTGCATCACTGTACATCGTAGCCAAGAGATAGGTTCTCTCTTGTTGGGCAGTGTTTGATCATTATGGGCTGAGAGGTTAAGTGTAAGACCATTGAGCGTAATACCTGATGGGTTAATCTTGCATCTGCCCACAGTCCTTGGGTTTTCTTAAGGTGGCTGGACCCAAGGACCATTTAATGTAAATGTTGGGCCCATTAAGAGTCCATGGTGATGGACTCAGGGGTTCACTGTCTCCTACAGTGAATTCGGCCAGGCCTTGTAACAAAGGCTGGGCTGAACCCATGTGGCTGATGTGTAGATCAATGCTAGGGTCCCATGCCATACAAAGAGAGCCAAACTAGCCAGCATTTAAAGGGTAAAGTGAGCACTGTGACTTAATGGGCCTAAGGCCCATTTCAATATGGGCTTAAGTGATTTAATTAAATGGGTGAATTTGGGTTTATAACCTGATTAGGATTAGCAGTTGGATAAGATAAGTCTTATCCAACTTGAGAGTCCAGATCCAAATATTAGATTTGGATCAAGAAACTCATTCCTAATTGGGTTAGGAAGCTGATCCAGAGAAGGTTATAAATAAGGGGGCGAATTCTACAGAGAGACCACTTCTTCTCTGCAATCTTTTTCTTCCTTTGCTCTTGTCGCCCTGCCTAGTTTGATCTCCACCTCTTGGAGTGATCAAGAACTGTTCTTGATATTGTTTCTTGGTGAAGAAACAATCTGAAGTCGTGCTCACACAACCCTACACGATTCTTGCTGAAGAATCACAGGTTCTTGCTGAAGAACCCTTATTACTGATCTTGCCTCAACATTCGCTTTGTCATCTTCAGTGGAGGCGGATTTGGTAACCTCTTTGGGCGTGAACACCTACATTGGGAGGAGCTTTTTGCGTGGATTCCGTGTCAGGTATTCCTCTCCCTAATCTTGGTTTCAAATTTGGTCCGGTTTGTTTCAAGAGCGAACCTTGAAGAATGCAGTTTTTCTAAATCAGGGAATAGGATTCCCGGATGGGAGAAAGAAATTTTTGAAATTTCGCCCAACCACCCTGCATGGTTCAACCATCCATATGATGGATCTTCTATCCCTTCATTAAATTAACTCGAACCTTAGAGGCCATGTCATCTTCTTCTTCCCCGCTCCTCCCCAATCTCCACCATCTTGCTTCTGTAGATGTTGCAATCCAAACCCTGAGTTCTACATTATCTGAAGTTAATTCCAAAGACCTTGGGATAAACTCTGGCTTTGCTCCAGCTACATTAATCTGCACAGCACTCAGGTTGGAAGCATCAAAGGAAACCATCTCGCCTCCACATAGCTTTGCAACTTTCCTGAATACCTCCATCTTCCATAGATGGAAAGGCAACCCAATAATTTTCAGATTGATAAGTTCTGTGGGTTCTACCAACTGTACATTGCATAAAGGCTTCCATTTCTCCAACACCACCACACCTTGCTCTGTTACAGCCGAAACAGTAGCAAAATCCAGAGGAATCCCCTGAAAATACACTACAGCCTTATGGCCGTCAAAGGGAGAAATCTGCAACACCTCTGTAGTCTTCAATATCTGTTGGACTTCTTCTCCTAGTCTCTCCCAATCTTTTACTTTCTTGTTTACTGAGAGGACAAGTTTAAGCTGCCAATCCTCTTTAGGTTTGTTCACCCACAATTTCACCAAACCTAGTCCAGCATCAATCTGCAATTTACTTTCCATCCCTATCTCCTCCTCTCCTGGGATCTCCCTGAAAACTTTCCGACTGCCCTTCAGATTGTTCCTTATATTTTTGACCATCTTTTAGGGCACCTTCTCTGTCATTAGTTACCACCATAAACTCCTGAATTGCTTCTACTAACTGGTCCCATCCTGAGGCCTCCCTTCAGGAAAACAGGTAAACTGCTTCAGCCCCTCACCAAAATGTTCCTGCACTCCCAAAAGCCTCCCGTACTTGTTCTCTTTTCTTTCAGCTACGTACTTCCTGTTCTGTTCCAATAGACAGCACCTCCATTCCCTTGATTTTTCTGTTATTTTAGCTCCATCGAGAACTCCTTGGAACCATGGTACCGCCCTTCCTTCGAGAAGCAAAGAAGCTTTCCTCGATTCTACAATCTTTAGAGAGAGTCCATTTCTAGTCCAGATTTCTTCCAAGATGAAAGTCTTCGCTTCCACCTTCAACACTTTCTTCCATCTTTTAGCTCGCAGGAACTGACCTTCCCTCCCTCTTTCCAAGCTTCCCTCGCTGACCTTCCCTCCCTTCATGTGCTCTCAGTTCATGACCTGAGAGGGTTTTTCTGTTTGATATCACTGAATCTGTATTTTTAAGCCAACCTACCACCACCTTGGAGTCCCCTTCTATCACCAAGCACTCCACCACTATCTCTCTTGCAATCTGTACACCTTGTAGGACTGCATATAGTTCAGCCCTTAAAAGAGTCTCCATTCCCTATTGGTCCTGAGTAGAGTGCTCTCAGATTCCCATCCTTGTCTCTGATGGTTCCTCCAATTCCAGATAGTCCCGGGTTGCCTCGACTACTCCCATCAAAGTTTAGTTTCATGAAGCCTTCCATGGGTGGTGTCCAAATCAGTCGTGTTTTAGCCTTTTGTACTGAACTAGAAGCTATTGAAAACCAATTCCTCCAAATGTCATCAAAGGAGAAACTTTTAAACAGTTCCATAGTTTGTAGCCAATGTAGTTCTAGCCAAAATACAATCCGTAATTTGCTGCTTACTTCTCTCCTTCTCTTGGAAGATTCTGGCATTTCTTTCTTCCCGTAAATTCCAAACAACTACTGCTCTAGCACATCTCCACATCGTTCTTCACCTTTTCTTCGTCCAAGTAATTGTAGATGGATCAAACAGAAATTTAATCTCCAATGGCATATTCCACCTGCACCCAAATAAAGAGAAAATCCACTCCAAATTTTTGCAGTAAAGGAACAGGAAATAAATAACTGAAAACAAGATTCACCATCAAACTTACACAGAGTGCACCAATTCGAGGAAATACTCAAAAAAGGCCTCTTCTTTTGCAAATAGTCCAAAGTGTTAATTTTCCCATATACCACTTCCCAACAGAAAGCCTTGATTTTAGGGGGGATCAGCTGAAACCAAACTTCCTTCCAAGGAAACAACGGAGAAGAAGAGGACTGGCAAAGAGCTTTAAAGAAAGAGGCACAAGAGAAGAAACCTTTAGGATTTGGTAACCAAACTCTCTTGTCTGGTTTAGAGGGTTCTAGGAAAACATTATCCAAACATAAGAGAAGCTCTGTCAAACAGGAGGCTTCTTCATCCCTCAGCCCCCTTCGAAACCCAAAATCCCAATTAAGATTCAAAGGTGAAGTAGAAAGGACTAAAAGGCTTGAAATCACCTTATTTTTGTATAAGGAAACCTTTAGGATTTGGTAACCAAACTCTCTTGTCTGGTTTAGAGGGTTCTAGGAAAACGTTATCCAAACATAAGAGAAGCTCTGTCAAACAGGAGGCTTCTTCATCCCTCAGCCCCCTTCGAAACCCAAAATCCCAATTAAGATTCAAAGGTGAAGTAGAAAGGACTAAAAGGCTTGAAATCACCTTATTTTTGTATAAGGAAATGGAGTACAAGGAAGGAAACAAGTCCTTTAGGGGTCAGTCATCAAGGCAAATATCTTCCCAAAAGCAGATTAGGTTCCCTGAACAAGCATCCTACCTGATAAAATTGAGGAAGCACGTTGTGGATTGTTTTCCAAGGTGTTGTCAAAGTAGCCTGATGTGATACACCAACATCCCAACTACTCTCCAATCTCCCATGAATACTATCCACTACTTCAGCCCACAAATTTTCTTGCTCAAGTGACCACCTCCATACCCATTTTTCTAAAAGAGTTGTGCTTTTCTTTCGCAAATTCCCAAGACCTAATCCACCCTCTTCCTTACTTTTGCACACAATACCCCAATTGATTAAGTGGTCTTATCTCGTCTCTCCTGGCTTCCAAAGGAAATCCCTCATAATTTTTTCTAACTTTTCTTCCCTTGGAGGGATCCTAAAAACAGAGTGGAAATAGATAGGTAAGTTAGCCAAAGTAGATCTTATCAGGTAATCCTCCCTCCTAAAGAGATGTAACTCCTCTTCCAAGCAGCTAGTCTCTTACCACATCTTTCTACAACTGGGTTCCAGAATCTACTTTCCTTAGGGTTGGCTCCTAGGGAAGTCCTAAGTAGGTCAAAGGCTAAGGGGTAATTTGACACTCTAAGCACCTCCGCGACCAAACTTAGGACACTCTCCTCCATATTAATCCTTGCTACACAACTTCTGTCCAAATTGATTTTCAGGTTGGACACCTTTTCGAACCATTGAATTGGTTCTTTTAGTTTCCTCACACTCCAAGGGTCTCCCCCTTCACAAAAAGTTATGATATCGTCTGCAAATTGGAGGTGAGTAACTGGGACCTTGTTTCTGCCCACTCTCCAACCCTTAACTTCATCTTCCCTATCTACCTTAGAGAGGAGTCTACTGAAAACATCCACCACTAAAGTAAAAAGAAAAGGAGAGAGAGGGTCTCCTTGCCTTAAACCTCTATAGGCTGGAAATAAATCTTTCACCACTCACTCCATTAAGAAGGATGGAAAAATGACAAGACTGAACACATCCAAATACCCAATTGCACCACGTCTCCCCAAACCCCCGTTGTTGCATTACTTCTAGTAAGAAGTTCCAGTCCACCAAGTCATAAGCCTTTTCTAAATCCAATTTGCATACAAATCCTTCCTTCCTAGATCTCTTCATTTCTTCTATACATTCATTGGCTATCAGGATTTGATCCAAAATTTGTCTCCCTTGAACAAAGGCTCCTTGGAATTGACTTATGAGAGAGTGGAGTATTTCTTTAATCCTCAAAGATAGGACTTTGGCAATTATTTTATAGGTACTAGTCACCAAACTAATGGGTCAGAAATCCTTAGGTTGACTAGCCTAAGGTTTTTTGGGAATAAAAGCCAAGAAGGTTGCATTGACTCCACGGCTAACAATATGTGTATTTGAGAATTCCTTGAATACTTCAAGCAAATCATCTTTCAAAACTTCCCAACAATCTTGATAGAAAGCCATTGTGAAGCCGTTTGAACCCGGTGCTTTAGATTTGTTCGTGAAAAACACTGCCTTTTTTATTTCCCCCTCCTCAAAGTCCCTTTCCAACCATCTTGCTGCCTCCTCTTCTAGTAGGGGTCACTCTAGTCCTTCTAAACTCAATCTCTCCTCCAAAGGTCTTCTATAAAGGGATTTAAAATGGTCCACAAAGTTTCTGGTTATTTCATCCTGATTAGATATCATTTCCCCATTAATTTCCAATCTAGCCACAAAGTTCTTATGCCTTCTACCATCGACCATCGCATGGAAGAATTTTGTATTTCCATTCCCCTCTTTTATCCACTTATGTCTTGACTTTTGTCTCCAACAAATTTCCTCTCTACTAAGAACTTCCTCCAAATCTTTCTTCAATTTCCATCTTGATTCCCTTTCTTCCTCATTAAGAACTCTCTCATTCTCCAACTTGTCCAATTCCTCAATCTGAGATGTGAGAGTAAGCTTCCTTTCTTCAAATCTTCCAAAATGGTCCCTATTCCACTCCTTTATCTTTGCCCTCAACCTTTGCAACTTCTTATGGAATTTGATTCCCTCCCACCTTAGCCCCCTTAGGTCCTCCTTCCACCACTCCTCAACTCTGCGAACAAAATTTGGATGTGTCAACCACATATTTTCAAATCTAAATGGAGTGTGATCATTTAGAAAAATTTCTGATCCTATTCTAATGGGGTGGTGATCTGAAGTGACTTTAGGCAACGCTGTAGACACCAAATCTTCCCAATGGTTCTCCCAACCCACATTAAACAAAAACCTGTCCATCTTTGAACATAGTGGATTTTCTTGAAAGTCGGACCAAGTAAAGCTGGTATGCATAAGAGGGATCTCCTTCAGCTCTCACCTGTCTATAAACTCATTAAATCTTTTCATACTGGTGGTTATTGACTGATTGGGGTTAGAAGTTTCATTAGAGAACCTTATGACATTGAAATCCTCTCCCATACACCGAGCACCCTCCCACAAACCCCATATTGCATACAATTCCTCCCAAAACTCATTTCTTTCCTTGTGCCTATTTGGTCCATAAACATTAGTTAATACCCAGGAAAACCCATCATTCACATTCTTAAACTTTACTGATACAGTGTATTTGCCAATCAGCTCCTCCATTGATTCCAGTACCTCATCTTTCCATAGAATCACCATTACCCCCTGAAGACCTCCAGGAATGAGCCTCAATCCATCCTATGCCTCTTGATCCCCACTTTGTTCTACATGGATGCTTCATTTGGTGGAGGGATGGCAATTTGGGCAGAGAAGTTCGGAAGTGTTGCGAAAATCTTATACATGCTTTGTGTGTGTGCATGTGTGGGTAGGGTATTTCAAAAACTGAATTAGCTGAGGCTTTATGTAATTAACTGATATCTGCGGTCACTTTTCTTTTTAGTTGTTCATTTCACCAAATTGATACAGAAAATATGAGCATATTCCCTTTGGGTTGGTATTATGTAACTTTTTTTTTGGATAAATGATTGAGAGATTTTATTAATCAGAAACTGTTAAGAGTTACAAGCAACCCAAGGAGAGGCACAAGGTGCAACCCCTCCTAGGAGATAACATACATCTTTCAAACTCAACTAAAACAAGTCACAAAGTAGCCCAAAAAGGACAATCCCGAGAAGCCCCTTGTTTAGCTAAAGCTACAGCATTTTCCAATCTGCTCATCCACTGAACAGTAACTCTCTAGCCATTTCACTTTCTTGAATAGATCTCTATAACCCCAAATGGCAGAATCCAGGTTTAAGAGCCACCCCACCACCACCTGAGAAAGTGCTCCACCCCAAGCTGGCTCGCAATCTGGATTCCTTGAACAGAAGCTAGTACTTCTGCCCTTGTAGAGTCACCCACTCCTACAGGTCCTGGCTCGCCTTCAATTATGTAACTTATTTATATGCTTGTTTGCTTGCATGCAATTTTTTCTCTGCTGTGCTTTTTCTTGAAGTCTTTTGTTATCTTTACCTTTTTGTTCAGGCATTCTTAAAATTTATTTTGTTCATTTTTATTTTCTAATAAAGAATCTTGATTTTATTTTATTGCATAACTTGAACTCTTGAACTTTGATTACTTAAAAGTATTTCTTTTTCAATTCCTTTTTTTGGGGGTGGGTGCATAGTTTAGTAAATTTTTTTTTTGAAAATTAATAGATATATTTTAATTGTTGTTGATAGGAATCAGGAAATGCCTAGTAATTGCATTGGCAGAAACTTGGTTGATAGGCCTCTTCCTGGTTGTCAGCCAAGATGCCTTTGACTATTCTAGGATTTATACTTTGATCTTGGAAATTTCTTTGCAACCACATTCAATAAACTCCAATGTTAACAATAAAAAAAAATGCTTTCACAACCACTAAATTTCTTCTTCCTTTGTGGGAAGTAGGAACTATTTAGGGGTTGCTTTCCTACTAACTTTTCAATTTTACTTGTCAGTCTAACTTTACCATATATATAAATAAACTTATGCTGGTTATGTGTTATTTCAATTTACTTTGCAATTGCAAAAAAAAAAAAATAAAATAAAATTACTTTGCAATTATGGTCAATGCTGATTTTAATGCACAATTACTTGGCCTGTACTTTTATGAATATACTTGGTTTTGTCAACATAATATCATAGTTATAAGCTTATAACTGACTTCCCTCATGTTTGCAGCATTGGGAATTTCTTCTTTGCAGGGGCACGCATATTCTTCCAGTCTTTAGATGCTGCAATATTTTTGTTTTCTCGTGTTTCTGGCATTCCCACTGAAAGTCTTGTTCTACCCGTGATTTCCACCAATGACAGGCTTACATTAGGATGTGAGTTATGGGTATGATTATTGATATCTGTCTTCGTGTTTTTGTTTAATTCTTTGCATTCACTGCTAAATGTTATTGTACCATAATGTTTTCCTATTGAAAATTGTTGTTTACTGTTTAAAGTTTCAAACTTGGGGTAAGATGGATTGAGAATGAGTTACATGTTCAAATTCTTTGGGCGATTGTTGATTTCTTTGCTCTTAGTTCATCTTTTTGTTTGCATTTTTAAAGCAGAAGTGCCAAGTAGAAGTAATATGCATTATGTTTAGTTATTATTGGATTGCTGCCTTTAACTTGGAGTCTTGGAAAATGTTTGAAGGGCTCCCCTTTTGTTATATAGCATTGATATTGGATGATATTGGCTGATCCCATGCAATTCAATACCCTTGGTATTTATGCTAGTACTTAGCCTATACCACGCAAATTATATAATATTTTTTTTGATCAATAACAAACTTCATTAAATTCATCAAAACTTTCAATGATAATTACAAAGAGGAAGACAAAGTTTCTTATCTTCCAGTATAACTTGAGCCCCAAGAGAAGGAAAAGAAAAAGAGAAAGAGGAGAAACAGGAAAGATAATTACAATTATGCCCAGAACATTGACTCCCTCTCCACTCCTTGTTTAGCTAACCCATCAGCAAAAGAATTAGTTGATCTTTTTACCCAACTGATTTTAACCTCCATTTCTCGAGCCAGCCATCTAAATTTCCTCCTCATATTGCTGTAATTCCATACTCCACTGTAGTCTTTATTCAGCCATCCAACCACCACCTCCGAGTCCCCTTCAATTACAAGTTTTCTGATATTCATCTCCCTGGCTTTTTGGATTCCTTCCATAACCGCATGGATCTCAGCTCTGAGAGAGTCACCCACTCCAACTGGGCCTGAGAACATGGCAGAAACAACCCCATTCTCATCCCTGAAAACACCCCCAACCCCTGATTTTCCAGGATTCCCTCTGCAACTCTCATCAAAGTTTAGTTTTATGAAACCCGCAGGGGGGGGGGGGGAGTCCAAGACACATTCATCACTGTTTTGGTCTGGGTACTGTTAGCAATCTTGCCCCAATTCCTCAACATGTCATCCACTGTATAATCTGTGAATAGCTCTAGTGATTTCATCCACTGTACTACCCTTATAAGGATCAAAGCCCTCAATTCATCAATACTTCTCTCTACTTCTGAGAAAATCCTGGCATTTCTTTCTTCCCATAAGGACCAGCAAACCGTAGCCCTCAGTCCTCTCCACATAATCTTGCCCCTTTTCATGTGCCACCTGAAAAAAGGAGAAAACAAATTTTGCAAATTTGATGGAGGGTTCCAGCTACACCCAAATAGGGAGAGAGCCCACTCCCAAATAGACTTTGCATATTGGCAAGACACCAGTAGGTGAAAACCCGTCTCCCCATCAGCTTTACAAAGAACACATCAGTGAGGGGACAAACAAGTATTGGGTCTCTTCTTTTGGAGCAGATCACTAGTGTTGAATCTTTCCAGAAAGGCTTCCCAACAAAAACTACCAACCCTAGGAGGGATTGGTCTGCACCAAACCTCATGAACAGGAAAAGGGAGGGCTATAGGATTGGTGGACTGGCTTAAAACTTTGAAGAAAGAGGCACAAGAGAAAGAACCGGTGGGGGGTGGGAGTCCAAATTCTAGAGTCCACCTTAGCAAGGTGTAAGAAAATATTGTCAAGAAGCTGAAGGAGACTCGAAATGCTGTCAAGGTCTGAGTCTCTCACAGAGCCGAGATCCATACTAACCATCTGATAATTAGTTATTTTCCTTTAGATTGCTGTCCTTCAATTTTTGTCTAATCAGAGAGGACCAAATTCTTGTAGCACTACATTAGGAAAACTGTCTGTAATCTTTTAATTCTTAATCATATGACAATCTTTGAATGAAATGCTTAAGCAGGTGATTTTAATAATCTGATAACTTTATATTATTGTCTTAGATCCTTTCCCTTTATTTTTGACTGTGCAGAAAGGACCAAGTTCCTAATTGTTGTATTTCAATATGTGTCTTATATAGAAATCATAGGGACCAACAATTAAGTGCATCCAACTTGATAAACTATCTAGTCATAAATTCAGCATTAAATCATGTCTTTTAACTCTCTGATCCATAAATTATTATAGTGGAAATTTAATAGAATATTTCTGTTGTTCATGCAGTGAGAATGGGCCGAATGGACCCTAGTGTTCTTTATTTCTTTTAAGTAGTGTTTAAAAGTTATGTTTCTAGTCATGGGCCTTCTTTTATTTTCTTAAATTATCTCTTTAATGCTGGCCGCCCCATTAAGGGGATCCAAGTAATTGTAGTCAAACTTTAGAATTATTAATAAAAGTAATGAAAGGGGGCTAGAGAGAGAGGTTCGAATTCTTCTTTTCTCTCTTCCCTTCTTTTCTTCTTCCACAACCTATTGCTGAAACTTATTTTCTTCTTCTTTCTCTTTCTCTTTTTTCTCCTTTTCTTGCATTATCTGAATTACATTTTCAACTGTTCATGAATGAGATCATTTGATAAATCTGAAAATTCAGATCTGAAAAGTTAAAAAGATATTAAAGGTGTCTGAAATCTGAAAAGAGGCATAGATGCTTTTCTACTTTTTAGAGGCTCTAAATCCATAAGTTTGTTTGTGTTGGATTAACCCTTTACCATCTGAAATTTACTGATTTTACTATTTTACCCCTAGAACATACTATTTGTAAATATTGAGTTCAATTTGCATTATCTCATAAAAAATAATTTTCAACCTCAAAGTAACATTGAAACAATACAAATAAAAAATAAAAAATTAATAATTAATAATTACTAATTAATAAATGAAATGATTAAAAATTTAAAAAAATAATGACTATAAAAATATTAAAATAATTAATAATTAATAATTTACACAAATAAAAATAAATAATTTTTAAAACTTAAGGAAATAAGTAAAAATTCCTATTTAGTAAAAATAATTAATAATTAGTAATGTTTAATAAAAATAATTATTAAATATTAATAATTAATAATTAATAAAAAATAAAAAATAATTAATGTTTAATAAAAATATTAAAATAAAAAATAATTTATAAATAATAATAATATTATTATTTTTACTCACCGAACCGTCGCTGCAACTTGCAGCATCTGCAGCATGATTGTATTCCCTAGGAATCCAAACTAAGTTAACATTCAATCCATCCAAAGAATCCCAAGCTTCAGTCAGATAGTGATAAAGTCTCCAAGGGCCCCCTTTTTTGTCTCTTAACCATTTTATTGTATTTGCTGAATCACCTGCAATGATCAAATTCTGAATACCCAAATTCTTAATTATCCTGATTCCGGTGAGAGCAGCCATCACTTCAGCCTTTGTGGAGTTGGCCCAACCGATTGGGCCACTAAAAGTCCAGCAGATATTGCCCCTTTCGTCCCTTACTGTACCACCAATACCTGCAAAGCCTGGATTGCCTAAGGCACAACCGTCAAAATTAAGGGTTATCACACCTTCACTGATGGAAACGGGATGCCTCAAGGGAGTTTGCTGAGAATGAGGCAGAAACAGAAAGGGGTGAATATTTCTGATAATATCATTGACTGAAAATCCTTTAAATAGATCTGAATTCACTGACCAAAGGATGCAAAGATAGGTAATATCTGAGATTAAATCCTCCAAGGTTCTGCTTTTATTGTCAAAGATACGGGTGTTTCTTTCATCCCAAATGCCCCACATTACTGCATGAGGCACTGATTGCCAAAAGACTTTACCCCTTTTGCTAAGCCCTATTCCTTGCCATCGATTCAAGTTGTCCATAATGTGTTTTGGAAAAGCCCAGCTGTACCCTGCCATATTCAAGAAATGGGACCATATCCTTTGAGTGAAGCTGCAATGAAGAAGGATGTGATCTGCAGATTCACCCTCGCTGAGACAAAAATACAAACATGAGGAGAAATGGAGCGTCTTCCCAAAAGGTTTTTCTGAAGGAGATCACAAGTATTAACTTTCTGGAGACAGGCTTCCCATACAAAGAAGCAAATTCTTGAGGGGATGTGACTGCACCAAATTTTCTTGTAAGGAAAAGAGGGATGCTGATCTTCAGCAGTCAAAGCCCTGAACATAGACTTAGAAGAGAATTCTCCATTTGGGTGAAGGGTCCATATTCGGGTGTCAGAATGAGAGGGGGATATATAGGCATCTTTGAGGGTTTGGATTAAAGCTATTAAATCAGAAATCTCTGAATCCCTTAGGGGTCTTCTGAGGTGGAGGTTGAACCATTGTGAACGTATAAAACACATAGGAATCTACAAGAAATAACAAAAATGGCATATTTGAAAAAGGCACATGTCTGGGCTGGGGTGCAAGGTGCATGCTTTTTTTTTGGAAGGGACCGTGCTTGGGTTCAGGTGAGGTGTATGCCTTAAAATGCACCTAGGAGTGCCTTTTAAGACACCATTCTTTGGTAGGTAGGAATTT
Organism: Nelumbo nucifera; assembly: GCF_055504915.1. NCBI lineage: Eukaryota > Viridiplantae > Streptophyta > Magnoliopsida > Proteales > Nelumbonaceae > Nelumbo > Nelumbo nucifera. Next base: position 18,209,316 of record NC_142649.1, read on the forward strand.
TTTTTGAGCCTTGGTATAGGAATCTTGTATCAAGGTGACAGTAGCATCTCTGGGTCTTTAATGACCCATTGGGGATATAAACTCATCATTCATCACAAGTTGGTGAGGACCTTCTTATATTTTTCCGCCCATACTACTTAACAAGCCAGAATCTCTGCTTTAACCATTGAGGAGGGTTGGCTAATTTTTAGATTGTGTCAAGGAGCAGTAAGTCATCCTTCATGTCTTACTATCTGGAAAGTTTCTAGAGAACTGAACATAAAAAATGACAATCTGAAAAGTTCATTGTTGAAAGGGCCCTCTTTTGTATTTCTATATTTACAACTTCATACCTGAATAGCTTTTTTGTATTGATAGAGCTGCTTGTTAATAGTTTTCATGTATAACTGAATACCCTGTATGTATATCTGTTCTTTTCTGATGTATACAATGCATTTACCTCTCTCATCCCCCTAAAAAAAATAATAAAATAAAATAAAAAGAAAAAAGGAAAAAATCCCAGTTCATAATTAAAAAAGAAAAAAGGGAATTTTATACAATAGGAGATGTTGTTCATAACAAGGAAAAAGAACGGAGCATTGTTCTCAAGTTTATGTAGAGAATGCTCTTCAACCTTGTCAAATCTAAAAGCACATAAAAGGAGGGAAAGAAAACTTCATAGTTATGAACTTCCATTAACATGATTTGTAGCCTAAAGCTTTCAATATATCTCACTAAAAATTCAGCTCTGTTAAATAGTGTTTTCTTTGCAATACTTCTGCTATTTGTTAACAAGAAAAGTCAAAGAATAATTCAATGACATATGGATGTTATGCGCACCCATGTCCATGTCTCTATTGATCCACCTAAGTGCATACATATGTATTTAATATTGTGCATATATACACGTTTTTGCTAGTGAAGGAACATGGTATGCATATGCTGCTTTCACAAAGGGCTTATTGTTTATTCTCTTCCTTTATATACATGCACATTTGTCCACTGATTATAGTTTCAGATATATTTATGTATGCCAAAGAATGAACATCATGGAGCATGATTTATTTCATATTTGTACATTTATCTTATATTTGACCACCATATTTGACTTTGCATAACTGATGAAAAGAGTTTGAGTAAGCATATAACTATTTGTTCTTTTGAAGTACCTATACAGAAATTTTAACCATACTACTATACCTGTGAGGAGTAAATGCTGAACAAATTTTCCATTTATCTTGTTCAGGAAAAAGCCATTACCTTGTTTATTCTTTCCTTAAATTATGAGCTTTTTTTTTTTTTTATTTTTTCAGGATGGAACTATAATACGTGGTCAGAATGAAATATCTCATCCAACAAAGGGATCTATGGAACCTATAAACAAGGTACACATTTAGCGTTCTTGCCATGATTACTGAACCTATGGGTATGATGAGTTTGTAATTTTTATCTGAAATTTTAGTGGGACTGGTGACTCTTATCTGTCTCAAATTTTGCTCTCTCTCTCTCTCTCTTTCTCTCTCTCTCTTTGTAACTTTCTTTTCCTTAAATGGGTATTTATAACACATAATTGAAACTGAAAATGGAATTTTACTAGAACTTCCACATGTCTATTGCTTGATGTTTGACCATGAATGAATATTTTCCATGGGGTGAAAAATTCTTGTTCGAGAGGTTAAGGTCTGCAAGCTAAAGGGCTCCTTGTTCAGTACCTTGGACTTATGGAAAAATATGACAGAAGCTTCTTTGGTTTTAGATTCCTCCATATGCCACATTCAAATTTCAATGACTAATGAGTCACTTATAGTTTCTTATATTAGATATTTGCCAACTAACATTTTTGGGCAGGATGAGGCTAAGTGGACAGGAAAAACTTCGGTATTTAATCAAATTGAAATTGGAATTTTATCTTTGGAGTTGCATGATTCCTCCATTCATGCACCAATTTTACCCTAAGAATTTGTGGTTCTTTAGTCACAACTCACATATAACAGACGTGACAAATAGAATAGTCTCCTCAAGTGTCATTGTGGTTTTGGTGTCCACATGTCTGCCATGGGTACAGTGACCATTCTGAAGTGTCCAATTAACCTAGATGTCCAGAACTGAATGAGGTTACATACTTGCAGTATTTCCCAGGATTCCTGATTCTTTTCTGAAGGGTGACACAGAAGTGATGGGAGAGTAATTCCTCAGAAATGTATCTTTAGTCATGCAAGAAACAATAGTACCTTTTTACTTGAGTAAATCTTGAATGAGCTCATGAGCTAATTGCTGGTTGTGATGTTCAGTTTTTCTAGTTCATTGGTTCATGTTGTCTTTAGTGGGATTAGAAATTAGACTCATTTTAGTGCTGGATTTGTCTTGATAGGAATGTTCTTCGGTTCAGGCACTTCCTTCAAGAATAAAGCGAGTATTCTACATGTCAAGTGAGGGCAAAAATTTGTTGCATGAGGTGAATGGTGCTTCTTATGATTCATGTTTGATTGCCATATCTATATGATTTTGCAGAGTAAACTTTCCCTGATATGTGCCTTCAAGTTTCATTAATATTATTTTTCTACTGATTGAAAAAAAAAGGTCTCCTGATGTGTACCTATTATTATGCTTAATGATGGTTGTTTACTTTACTATACATTTATGCATTTTTTTTGGGAAAAGAGCTTTGACATTTTGAAAAAAAAAAGCTTAAGTATCCATTATTTTCATGATTGAAGAATGGTTTCTTTTATTATTTGCAAGGAATGTTTTGCTCATGTACCTATTGTCATGCTTTATGATGGTTGTTGACTTCATTATATATTAGATGCATTGTTTTTTGGAAAAAGAACATGATGTTTGGAAAAAATTGTTGCTTAACATTTCATTATTTTGGTGATAGAGGAATGATTTCTTTATTATTTGCAAGGAATATTTTGTTCATGTTCTGGGACTATACTTTTGTCATTGACATATCAAATGGTTATAGTGCCCCTCGGGTGAGCGTTCTTAGTACTGATTGAAAGCCGGGGAGGAAAGGGGGCCGAGCTGACTGATGAGTGCCTCGAACCGGTGAAAAAGCGAGACGCCCCCACCAGTCGAGAGTGGGTAACTCCGGAAGCCGGAGCTCTGTTTTATTCAAAGTGTTTGATTGCCTTTCTTACCAATTTTTCTCCCCCTAGGAAGAAAAGGCCAAGAGATTTCCCCACAGCTATGTCTGTCTACTAGTTGATCAATGCCCACTTTTCCTTTCTCGGAGCTATTTACCTTGAAGATTCCTTCAGCTTTAGTCCCCTCTATCTCCCTCTCCTCTTCTCTTCTTTCCTCTCCAGACTTATCCTGGACTTCAGTTTCCAAAGAATTTTTTGACCTTCCATTTCTCACTGTATTCCCCCCTGAATCAGCAATCTTCTCCTTCACAACCTTCTTCCCGACATCTTTCTCTTCCTCCAAATTACTTCCAGAGGACTTTATCATATTCATTTCTTCCCTCTCCCCTACAGATGCTTTATGGATTTGAAAATTTGAAAATCTGCCCTGAACCTTCCTTTCTGAGTCATCCTCTAAACAATTTGCATTTCCTCTGTCTTTCAAACAATTTGAAACTCTAGATTTAGCTTTAGTTCCTTTCCTCTTGTAGATTCTCTTGAATCTACAACAAGGACTGTCCCTGACCAATCCTTCCTTGAGACGATGAAAAACCTTAGTTACATGAACAAGCTGCCCATTGCTGGATCCTCTTAATCTTCTCAACTCCCCTGCATTGGGATTCTCAGAATTAGACAACTTCGAAATGCCTTCACTTCTCCTTCCTAAGTCCACCCCCAACTTTCCAACGAAGACTGAATAGTCGAACCTGCCTCACTAACCACGTCCTGGTTCAGATCCCTGCTGCTAGAATCGAAGGAGACAGTCTTATTCTCTGAGGCGATGAAACACATATCCTTTCTAGTACTTTCTTCCTTTACCAGAATTTTCTTCTATTTCGACTCTTTCCGGCATTCTGTCACCAGACTCAACCCCATCTGATATTCTGCAAACATCTTTCTTGGTGTGAACGGTTAAGTCCTTGACAGTAGCTCTTTCTTGTGGACCGTATCCCATGGTAAAGCTTGGGGAACTATCTTCTCTAAACATGCTTTAACCTTCTGACCATTAGAATGACTCAATTCTTCCAAGCTCACGAACTTCGTAATCACCCACTCCCAAGACTCCTTCCTCTTGCCATGGCCACCAAAGGTTCTTAAATTGTTACATTTAAAAGCTGTTACCTTTTTTTCCCTCAAAACTATGGTTGTATCCTTCCTCATCATTCTACCTCCATCGACATGCTAGCCTCTTGAGAATTTCTTTTCCGGTCTCCCACGGCTTAGACGAGAGTTACGAACAGTCTTCGAAGGGGAACAAAATGGACCAGAATTATCGTCCATTAAACTCAATTCCTTAGAAGTCACGTGCAACTCAGCTCATTTTAAACCGAGCTTCGAGCCGAATTCAAGCCCGATATATAGGCTCATTTGCTAATCGAGCTGAGCTCGAGCCCAATGAAGCCTAGCTCGTGAGGCTCGCGAGCCTAGTAAATAATTTTTATAATTTTTATTTTTCAAAAAAACTTGGCTTATAGTCGAGCTCTAACTTGCGAGCTATGAACTGAGCCAAGCTCGAGCTCAAGTCTCTAGCTCAAATCGAGCTTGATACTATTCCTGCGAGCCGAGCTCAAATAACCAAGTATTCGGCTTGGCTCGGCTCAAATCCACCCTTAGCCTTGACTTTTCTCCTTTTGGGCCAACTGACCTATATGACCCAAATCGACAACCTGATGGATAAAACCCACCCTGCCCATCTATTCACAACACTGCCTCTCCATCTTTCTCATAATTGCTTTGGAGCAGGCGAGACTCGTTCACAGAATTCCATCGTTCCACGTTGGTTCCACTCCCTTGTTCTCAATCTCCCTCCACTCCCTCTCCTCTTCTTCCACCTGGGAGCCGACTCGCCATGTCATCATCTTCCTCAGGCTCTCTGTCGATCCTCCAAAGCGATGCTTTAGTTACTGGCACAATCCAAACCTTGTGCCAATGACCATTCACTTGCAACTCCACAACTCTAGGAATAGCTTCAGGACGTACCTCTGTGATTCCAATTCTTGCAGTGCGAAGATCCTGAATATCAAAATCAACCAAAGATCCTCCGATGGCATTCACAATACTCTCAAACACTCTTATCGCCCAGAGATTGAAAGGGAAGCCCAAGAGCTTCAACGCTATCATTTTGACTGTGAGATTCATACTATTGCAGTTTGGAAACCATCGTTCCACTGAAACCAAGCCAACACAAGTTTCACCTGTCTGCAACTTGTCTATTTCTTCTTCAACTTCAACGATTGCCTTTTTACTGTCAAAAGGCCTGATAAACGAAGGGGCAAGTCACACAATGACCACTTTTAAACAACTAAGATAAGGCCTTGTTAAGTCCTTAAGTTTGCTGGACTGGGTGCAGGTTATTAAGATAGTCCCAGTCACAGCTTAAAAAAAATAATAATAAAGAAAAAAAAAGGACTTTCTTATAAGCCCAATCAGTCCTATTGGTGGGCTGAAACATTTTAATAAAGAAAGGGGCCTGCAGTCTAGTTTAGTGAACAACAGGCCCCAAGTTATTTGGGCTTATTTGTAATGCAATAAGCATTTAATGGGCCTATAGTAGAGCCCATTTAATGGAACAACAGGCCCTAAAAGAATAAATCCATTTTAATTAATTTCTTGTGAGGTGTCCCACTTATTTGTAAGGGGATGCCACTTGTCCTATTCTAACAAGAGGACTATTTTCCCTCCTTTAACCACTTGAAGTGGGGGGACACATGCCACCCTAGGGGAGAGAGTTATTTTCCCTCCTCTAACCACTTGAAGTGGGGTGACACATGTCACCCTAGGGGAGAGGGAGTTATTTTCCCTCCTCTAACCACTTTAAGTGGAGGGACACATGTCACCCTAGGAAGAAGGATTTATTTTCCCTCATTTAACCACTTGAAGTGGGGGACACATGTCACCCTAGGGGAGAGAGAGTTATTTTCCCTCCTCTAACCACTTTAAGTGGGGGGACATATGTCACCCTAGGGGAGAGAGTTATTTTCCCTCCTCTAACCACTTTAAGTGGGGGGACACTTGTCACCTTTGGAAGGAAGAGTTTTCTTTTTCCCTCTTTAACCCATTTTAAGTGGGGTGACACTTGGCACTCTAAGAAGAGAGGAGTGGGGAGTTACTTAACTACCTTCCTCCTCTATATAAACCCCTTTCCTACAAGAAGGGGCTAATGCCTTTTTGTTGGCTATTACTATTTGTTTGCAGGATTTCTAGCACTAAGAAACAAGTGGGAAGAGAAAAGGGAAGAAGATTGGTGTGGAGAGCATAAAAGAAAAAGGAAGAAGAAGGTAGGGAATCTTGTTTTCTTCCTACACCTCTTCAATATGATACTCATTGTGCTTCTCACATGAGATGGAAGACCATATTCTATCAATTCCTCTCACTCCTTCCTTTCTTCCTTTTATTTTTCTTTTATTCCTTGTTTCATACTGAAATACATGTAAGCAGACAACCATCTACAGCCTTGTTCATGAAACTTGGCTGATTATGGTTCCTTACAACCTATTAACCTATGTGTGAGGGGGAAAACCATCTACAACTTTGTTCATGAAACTTGGCTGATTATGGTTCCTCACAGCATGATAATGCACATAACCACAATTTAAAGGCCATTTGTAGCCTTATTGATGAAACATGCTTTTTATGATACCTATTTACTTGTTATGCATACAATGTTTGTTTCTTTATTCACTGGATTTCTCTCAAACAAAGAGGGAATATATACCAGAATTTTCAAAGGAAAATTCAGTAGAAAAATGATACTTAGTTTAGTCTCCATTCATTGGTACTTCTGAATCAGAATCAAAATGTTTTCTCTGCCCCTAACAGAGATGTAATTAAGGGAATATCTATGTGATTTCCCGAATGGGGCTTACCCAAATAACAAAAAAACCCAGTTATTAGTCTAATTGGGTGAATTATGTTATGTGAGAAATTATACTAAAAAAAAAAATTTCCAGTAACAGGTCTACACAACATGAAGCAGGTATGCATATCTACACAACAGACAATTTTATATCACTGCTTGATCTTACAAACTTAGGATTTTAAATACAAGTCATATTCCTTTGATACATGATGGTCTTATAAAATAAGAAAAGTAAGATAAAATAACCAAGGATTAGCACCTAGAGGAATCGGTAGGAAGCAACATATAAAAGCTTCTTAAAGGTATTGACAACATTAAGGGTATGCCTACCTTCCCTTTCCTTTCCCTACTTCTTCCTTCAAACCAAACATAGCCTAAAGAACTCTGGCATCCAGACCAAAGATGCTAAAGACAAATGTTTAGCTTTTAAATACAAGTCATATTCCTTTGATACATGATGGTCTTATAAAATAAGAAAAGTAAGATAAAATAACCAAGGATTAGCACCTAGAGGAATCGGTAGGAAGCAACATATAAAAGCTTCTTAAAGGTATTGACAACATTAAGGGTATGCCTACCTTCCCTTTCCTTTCCCTACTTCTTCCTTCAAACCAAACATAGCCTAAAGAACTCTGGCATCCAGACCAAAGATGCTAAAGACAAATGTTTAGCTTTGTGGGACAAATTTGTTTAAAAGTAATATTAAACTAGTGCTTTCTAAAACTAATCATAAAAGCAATGTTCTGAAAATCGTAATCGTATCGTAAATTGTAGAGAAAATTGAATCGAATCGTATCGTAAATCATAAGATTATTTCTATTTTTTACAAACTTGTCAAAAAATTAATATAGATATATTAAAAGGCTAAAATAGGAAAGTGACTTTTACCCTATTTTTAATCTATATCTACCATATATGTACTTAAAACAATATAACTTACCACTTATACAATAGAAGCCTAAGATGATATAATGAAGTTTGAATTTTAAATCAAACAAATCTACATACAATGGCTCTTTAACCTATATGATGGAAAATAAAGCCAATTTCTAGTCTTAAATAATGTACATAAATCATTTTCTAGTAAGGGCTTTAAAAAAATGTCTCTCTTGGCAAAACTAAATATAAACAAAAAAAAAATCAACATAGAGAACTAATTCTTAATTGAATTTATTTGAGTCAAAGTGAATTGTAGAAATCATAAGATTTATGAATCAAATCGTAGCATTCAAACAAAAATCGTAAGATTTTTGCAGAAAAGGATTCAAATCAAAACCCTTGGGATTCATGATTCAAATCGTGAATCATATCGTAAATTGTAAGATTTTGACAAATAAAAGTACTACTAAAACTCAAACTCAAAAACTTGAATAACCAAAATATAGAAAATTTTGCCACAGACTTGATGGTTGTGAATAAATTGGACATCAATTATTTTATACTTGGATCGTGTGATCTTGTGCTTGTTGGATAGAACCTGATAACCATTTTAATGTAACCAAAAACAATCCTAATTGGTAAAGTTTTGACACTTCAAATTTAGAAGAGTAGAGTGAATTTGAGACTGTTCTTTGTAATTTCAGGTTGAAGCTTAAGTAATTAATCTACAAGTTTGAATTTTAGATCCTTTCTATTCCACACCAGCCTGCCAATGAGTAATTTTCCCCTCGATTTATTCTACATATCTAATGTTTGTAGGTATTTTGGTTTCTGATAGTGTTATGTGATATTCATGCCTTTTCTTTTTTTTTCTTTTAACATTTAATATGAAGACTTACCAAAAGAAGATGCTTATTTTTCATGGTGTATTCCATAATTTTGGCAATAAGAAGTTTTAATTTCTTCTAGAGTTTAATTATGTATTTTGATTTTCATTTGCAATTTTTAATATCTGCAACTTCAATCATTATCATCACTTTCACTGAGTAGGTCTTCCCCACAGCCAACCCTACTGTCTTGGAGCAGTTGAGTGAAGTAGATTGCATTGTCTATGCTATGGGTTCACTTTTTACTTCCATCTGCCCTTCACTGGTAACATTCTAGACCTTATTTTCAATCATATGATGACAGTTGTTTAGTTATTTGAAGAACTTACTGATATTATTTAAATGGGTAAAAGACTTAAACCTCCCTTGAAGTTTATGCTAAATACCAAGACCTCCCCTCTCTTTTCTAAATGGACTAAGAACTCCCTTGTGATATGACATCATCAGACATATACCTCCCTTCCCTTAGTAATCTGTTAAGATCCTGTTATATAAACTATTAAATTTTTTCAAGAAACCCAATATTGCCCCTCTTTTTGACAACTGCAAGACATAATCTATAGAAACAGTTTGGGAGATTGAAGAAAGTAGCTGTATACATCCCATGAATTTCTTCTACCAAACTACAAGACGGAATCTATGGTGTGACTTCTCACACAAACAGCAACACTTACATCCAAAAATCCTAGTAGCATTGTTCACATGAACAAGAAAACTGTAGGTAGGTTGAAGAACAGTTCATAATGAGAATCCCTAGAACCATAGGATGGAATCTTGTAGCAAGACAGAGGACTATTGGTGCTAACCAAAGAACTACAGAATCAGCTTACCATCAGAAGGATTGTTGAGTCTTTCATCCTCTGTTCTTTTTACTTTTTTTACTCAATGTTATAGATTGAGAGTGCATATAGAGCATTGGAAGGAATTGAAAGACAAGTGATTCCTATCTATTTGAATGGCTTAATTAGAAGCTTTGTTTTAGTGTGGTTTTCATAGGATTAAGAAGTAGCTGTTACAAATATACTAGGATTTTCTATTTAGCAAAATAATATCTAGGAATTTCCTTCCAGATGGATGTATAGTTATTATAAAATCTTGGTAGTTTGACCACATGGTATATGGTTCTCAATCTACTAGTTCCTTGAATTGCCATGATTGATTCATTTAACATAAACAATGTGTTTCTGAGTGTTAACCATTCTCCGTATCATCTCTTACTACCCCTATGTTTACCCTACTAAAATGATATTCTCTATTAGAATAAGAAACCTCATGATTTTAGCTTGTACTCCTTGAAGCAAAAAAAAGAAAAAAAGAAAAAGAAAAAAGAAAACGTGGTTATTTTGATACTCTGCTCCTAGGTTTAGCTTTATAACTGGATGGAATATCTAAGACTTTGGTTTGCTGCCATTTCAAGCTTTAAATCATTGGTTGAAAATGTGAGCTTTATTACTATTTCATTACAGGTTTGAAAAAAAAAACCTTCAACATGTTTTTGGATGATTGTATCCAATTATCCAAAAACCCTTGCTCTTTACGAACCAAAAAGTCCTGTCATCATGCTTCCCGTTTTTGTTTTTTGGTCTTCCAAAACACTGAGGTCCTTTAATCTGCCCCAAATTTCTTGTTCATTTCAGGCCGAGGCTCCTGTAAGGCTGTAATCTACGTCTTACAACAAGACGTAACACTGATCATGAAAACTGTAGCTGTGGTTTTCTTTGAAAATTTGAAGCATAATGAGGGATAAAAATGTCTTTTCATCAATTTTGTTAAATATAGCAGCACCTCATTATGAGAGGGGAGGTTTAAATCCTATAAAAAATTAGAGGGGAGGTGTTAAGTATTTATGAGAAACCTCAGGGGGGGGGGTTTAAGTCTTTTACCCTATTTAAATTTGGTTGTTTTTCTGAGTATGTAATATGTGCCATGTTTTTGGTATTTCCATGTGTCTCTCATGGTCATAGATTGTGCAAGCATTTCCATAGAGGTAATGATATACATAATATAAGGTCTACCTGTAACATCAAAGTTATTTTGATCATTAATTCATTCACTAGATTTGCTTCTTTTCCATTGCAGCATTAGTTCAGCAATTATTTACATTGTATATTAAGTGTGCCACCCAAACAAAGGGGACCTGGGTAAGCTAGAAGAATCTGTTCATTATAGTTTTCTTTAGGCAGTTTTTTTTTTAATACAAATCCAACTTCATACTCTTTCCACAATTGCCAGCAACAGTGAGGAATAAGAGTACCTGTACTGAAAAGCTGATTTCCACCTTGAATTCTTACTTGTCAAGTCCTGTGCCTATGGTCAGTTGGTTGATTAGGGAATGAGGCACCTGTATGGCCAATTCCTCTCCCCAAATAATGTAATCTGGGATTTCTTGGCTCTCTTCCCCCTTTCATTTTTTTTCCCTTGCAGCAGTTACACTTGGAAGGCAAAGCTATTTTGGGCTTGGACACATTTTCTTCAGTTAGTGATTGGCTGAGTATAGCCTTCCAAGAGAGAAAAGAGAGAAATTCCCTTACATCTGATCTGTTTACTTCATTTCCCTTTTCTGTAAACTGATGTCTAATGCACTTCCAAGCTGACTTGAGAGTCAATTTCCCATTATTAGACCTTCACACCATTCTATCTGGTTTTACCATTCTGGGTCTGCTGTGATACTTCTGTTAATAATTTTATTATCCATAAAAAAACACTCACAGTACCCTTTATTTTCCTTTTCTTTTTTCCTTTAATTATGTACAGATCATGTATAGGGAGGACAATTGTTCTATATTTTCTTCATGCTTGTCTTGTGTTCAATTTTGATATCAAGCCTTTAAACATTTAAGAAGAAATGCCTAAGTTCATTCAATTCTTGTTGGCAACATAGCATTATAGATAGTTACTCATTGTATCTTGGTCTCTTGTAAATAAAGAACTTAATAGGATGTAGGTTGCTCAGAGTTGTGACATATTCATTCTTTTTCCTATTCTAATTTATTTTGCAACACTTTTAGGTATTACTTGGGATTGGGGAGATCATTTCCTCAAGATCTTGTCTGAAGGTAATCTCTAATAAAGCAACTCAAGTCAACAAAGCTTTATCCCATCTTTATGTGGTCGACTACATGAATGCTATACTGCCATTCCACTCTATTTATTGCCATGTAATCAATCTCCAATCAATTAATGAAGTAATTATCACTTTATAAAAAATTAATGATGTTATGGATGTATTACTTCAAGTTCTTTTGCTTGTTTATTTATATCATAAGATGAGAACTTTTCTTTTCTTTTCCCTGACCAGCTGTGTCAGAGATTAAGTTCTATTACTAAGGGGCATTTAGGACCATACTGAAGTAAAGCAGTACTTTTTAGTTTCTTTTTTTATCAATACAGTACTTTTTAGTTTCCATAGATTTCAACTCACAATTTGATCCTTTAAAATGGAGTTGTGTCACACATCACCACAGTGATGATTAAAAGTTGAATAAGTTAATTCTCTGAAAACCATAAACTAGCCTTCTTTAAGGAAGGTTTTGTGTGATGGAATAACATCCTGAAACTTTTGTGCTTGCATAACATTCTGTGATGCACTAACTTAAGCACGTTCTATCAAAAACAAATGAAATGTTTCCATGATTGTATGGTTTTAATTGTCACCTATATTAACAAAACTCTTGAGAATTTTGAAAGATCTTTAATGAAGTTATCATTTCCAATAAATTTGAATGGCTGACATGAGACATGGATGTGAGAGTTAGTTGGGCTAAAAGAACAGCTAATGGTTTTGCTGATGCCTTGGCAAAACTAATGGGTGGGAAGAAATCAGTTGTTTTGGGCTCAGTTGTAATTTTGCATTATAATTTTGAGGAGAGTTTAAGAGTTTTTACTCTCCTCCTCTGTAATTTGCTTGTTCTGATTTAAGAAATTTGGAAAAAGTTACTGTTTCCAATAAAAAAGTATTAGGACTTTATTAATTCTAGTGAAATCTATTGAGTTCTAACTTGAAACACAGTTATATTCCTAATTATATCAAAGAATGAAAAAAATGATATCACTATAAATGCAGTGAGAGTGGTTATTGCTGTATTTACTGAACTGATTCAAACTCTAGGTACTCTTGTTGAATGGTTCACATGATCGAGAAACCAGTGGATTCTCTGCTTCATGCTTTGTAACTGCCATCACAGATGCTTTAAATAGAACATATGGAGATTCAAACAATTGTCTGAATAACCTTGTAAGTTAGTAGGTCAACTCCATAAAAGTTTTTACATTTCAAGTTAAATGGTTGTGTTGTTCTGCTTCCTACAAATCCTTACCAAGATTCCTTTATTCTCAGCCAAGTGATTACATCAATGCCCTGCTGGTGCCCAGGGATGGTCAAATTCCAGTAGATGTTCAGAATTTGGCTGCCCAAGGAATATTTCATGTGGTATTATACATATCTAATTTCTAATTATCTTCTATAGACATCTAGATTTAATAATGAAAAAAGTTCTATCAATTGCTGCCCCCCCCCCCCCCCCGAAAAAAAAAAAAAAGAAGAATCTTTTTGCTCATATCTGGAATTTCTGTCAAGTTGAACCAAAACATCTTCTATCCATTTTTTTGGGTAGTAAAATACTGGGATGCTTTACTGTCTAAATATGGGCTTAGCAAAGTGGGAGTTCATATTGAGCCCTAGGTTTTGCAGCAACTTAATGGATTGGGAGTTTGATTCTTTGGCCTCATTGCTGATTCTATGATAGTGTCATCACCTGTCATGCAGCAGACTTGAGGGCATGGTTATGGGATCCTTGTAGGTTTCCTCAGTAAATTTAATTTTCAGGAAACTTGAGTCCCAAGGGGAGGTCCTTCCAAGATTGCTTTCAGTGTGGATAACTGCTTTGGGTAGATAACATAAAAGACAAGTTGGTGAGAAGGGGATGACCACTTCAACAACTTCATGTATTGTTGCTTTCTAGAAGATGAGTCAGTGAATCACTTTTGCACAAGGTTCAAAGTATCAATATGCCCCTGTGTATTGGCAGAGGCGTATGTTACTTAAAACCACATGCCTTTGTTTTTTTTTTTTATTTTTTTTACAAAATTTTGTTTTTAGGCTTGTTATTTAACTATATATTTTATTAAAAAGAATGGGGTTCCCGAAACACCTGTAAACAGGTGTATCGGGACCCCAATGATATGATACGATACGCCCGATACGGGGCATATCGTATCGAAATTTTGAACCTTGCTTCTGCATTGTCAGTTTTGTTCCTCTTCTGTTACTTAACAGGTTTTCAGGGTGATGTGGTGCCTCCCTTTCATGATTCTGAAGACATTCTTGTCCTGGGAAGTATAGACTTAGTAAGATAAACAAGGAACCAAACCACTTTTGCTATATGTTGGTGTATGTGGAATTGTGGAGTGAAAGGAAAAGGAGAATCTTTTACATAAGATGCCTAATAAGTGCTCTATGCAGAAAATTGACAGTCTCAACTATTTTTGGTATTCCATTGTAGAAGAGTTTGGTGTGCCTGGATTTCATTCACTTTTTCAATCACTGGAATAGTATCATTTTTTATTTTCCTCAGCTAAACAGTTGTATATGCTGTGTGTGGTTTCTCAACCCCTCTTATAGTTTAATATATTAACACAATCACGTTCATCAAAAATGAAGAAAGAAGTGAGAGGTAATTAAGGTTATGGGGGATTATCTTTCCTTCTCTATCATGTGATCACATCTTTTAATGTTTGTACCTTAAAAAATTGTTCAAGCTATGTTCCAAGAAGGCTGTGGGGATGGTGCTTTATGGCTTCTCATCCACAAGGAATTTGAGGAAGTATAGACTCATTCATATTTGGCTTGATTTTGTTTTTTTGTTTGGATAGATGGTATTTTTTTTTTAATTTCTTATTAGGCCTGATTATCTGTTTTGCTTTTCCATTAAGGATTGAAAAGTGCCTCCCTTGTGTAACTTCTTGTTGCACATTTTACCCATTATACCTTTTCCAAAGTGTGTGTGTACATAAATATATTCCCGTAATATTTTTGCATCCACTAAGAAAATATCAGAATGTAGGTGAATTCGTGAGTATTGCCTATTTTTTGAACTATGTCTAGGATATGTTTTGCCTACGTGAGTTTTTGTCTAGGATACGGAATTGTAAAATACACTTCTTCAATGTAGGATTGATTATAAATCTCGTCTTCCTTTTGATTTCTGTTGCTTTATACTTTGATCTTCAGATTACCTCTAGATCTAATCAGTATAATAGTATATTAAATATCACCACAATGTGGAAGTTCCAACAATATTAAACAATTGTTTGGCTCCAATCTTGTCTTAAACTACACCACTGGTCATAGAGAATTATTTTTTTTTTCCTTTTGAATTGATTATGACAAAATCAAACATACTCTATTTGCGATTAATGAGATCTATTGGTGTGATCCCATTATTGCAGATCACTGTTGATTCCATTTATGATCCCAAAGTAGGGCCAACTTTTGATTCCAAGTCACTAATCAAGGCTCTCACAGATTTGATTGGTGAATACATGAGCATGCTTTAAGTACCATTTCTGGTATCTGGGAGAAAAGTGAAGAAGAAATATGAAGTGGTGTCTCTCTAACCATGCCTTTTCACAGGGTCAATTTGGCTTGATTCTTTACAAGGTGCAGTTTTAAAACATAGAGTTTCAATATAACTGTAGATGCTGTTTATTTTATTACACTAAATTTTGCTAGGGTTTGATTGCAATTAGCAAAAGATGAAATATATTATTCCTGTTCAGTTTTTAGGTGTCACTGCACAAGATTAGATGAAATGTATGATTCCTGTTCAATTTTGCTAGGGTTTCATTGTATAATACTGCTTGTAAGTGCAATTGTTTGATTATCTACCCATTTGAGGTGATATGTAGGAGAAAATACAGTAATTTTATTTTGACTTGAATTCCATTGGTTGACTGCAACAATTTTCTCCATTAAATGCAGTTTTAGTGGATGCCTTAGCTAGAGGTGTTTCAATTTAGTAGCTTCAATCAAAAAGAAAAAAAAGGCCATTGTAGCCAGAATTCTTTGCAATATGATTATCCTTCAAGTCTCAACTCCATTAGAGATCAATCAATGATACCCTACCACCTCAAAAGCTCAAGGGGAGGGTTATTAGTGTATTCAGTGTATATGATATTTATGTTTCATATGCTGAGTCAGCAATCTGATTGTAGATTAGCACTGATAAAACAAATCTGATTACAACTTATAAAAAAAACAAGATCTGATTACAGATAAGCTCAAGTGGGTTTTTCAGTACAACTTGTGCATTTCTCAATTCAGCTATTGGGTAGTAGATGTTAGTTATCAATTAACAGTTTGGTGAAATTAAATTACAAAAATGCATTCTCAAGGGAACGCATAAATACCCTCATGAAATGAATTTCTATGGACACTTCTTGTCTTTTCATTAGAGGGTGTTTTCCTAGTAAGAATTTTTGGATGTCTCCCACATAGTATGCTGAGTACTTACCTTATGTGTAAATCTAAAAATATGAGAAACTTTGTATATCGATGAAAGGTATAAGCTCCTGTTGAAAGTTGCTACAAGGACTATGTATATTTAGATATGTTAAATGGATATAAAATGTAAGTTTTGCATAATACTTTTAACTTTCATACTTTCAATATGTTAATGTTTTTTGGTTGGTAACCATCCAAAGCATTTTAGTGATTATGGAAAAGGAATGGTATGTAGAAGAGTTGTGACTTTATTTCCCAACCCCACACATTTTGCTTAAAGTTTTTGTCAATATTGATTCTTAAATAGTTCTTAATGCTGAAAACTTTAATAATTGAATTAAAGGGGTCGTGTTAAAATGTGATTATTATTGCATTCATAGTTTTGAAGGTGCCAAGGTGAGGCTAGGCGATAGGGGAGCATCTTGTCGTCTAGTCACCCAAGCATATATCCTAGGGTGGTTCCCTAGGTTCCATAACCACATTTCCTTAATAATTATCCATAATTTTCATAAGAAAAGTATAACCTTCATGTTAAAGTATAGAAAATGAACACATTCATAAGAAAAAGAAAGAAAAGAAAATTCAAATCAATATGGGGGCTGAACCCCTATTTTGTTATAGGAAAAGAATAAGAAAATACAGCATTTAGCAATGTTTTGTTGATTAAACCCTAACAAATAAGAAAATAATAAAAGGAAATTAGTATATAAACACACAAACTAAATATTTTAGTTTAATAATGTTTATTTTATAATTATAATCTCAAAAATTAAGAATATAAAAGTATTTTATTACACAATGTACAAAACTACTTGGCGATTAGGCGAGGTGAGCCTCCAAGAGCGCCTTGTCGCCTAGGTGTTGCCTTGACAACTATGATTGCATTTTAGATATTATGCTGGATATGTAGTAGCAAGATTCTTGTGCCTTTGATGAGTTTGGCCCCTACGATCAATATGAGACTGTTTTACCATTAAGTGACATTATAATAGATGGCATGAAGGAGAAAGGCAACATAAAATCATTGAACTAATAAAGAAAATAAAAGAAAATGAAGACACATGGAAGAACAGCAAAGAAAAAGGGGATGAAAAGTGGAAAGAAACGATCTAAAACAAGGCACAATTCTAGCAGTATCTTTTTGCCTACCCATGTGTAATGATGAGTGAAGAACAAACCTGATTAACTGAGGGCTGAGGGCTTTGCCTAGTAAAATAGAATGCTACTATGTATAGGAAAATGGGGGGGGGGGGGGGGGGGGGGGAGACTGGTAAATATAACTACATAATGCCAACATTTCCTTTCATGATTGAACTCCTAGTCATTCAATTACATTGAAACCATAATCATGGAAATTTCTCCATCAATGTTTTCTTTTCTTTCGTCCATTGGGCTGAAATATTTAGGAACATGAAAAGAAATAGGAGATAAAGAACATTTGGAATTTTCAAATAGATTCATCTTCAAGGTTTGAATTTGAGTCACCTACAAGTGAGACCTGTTTCTCATTTGTTGTTTTGGCACTAAACGAGGGAGAAAATGGACCTCAACACTTTCATCACTTAACATAGAGCTCCTTTTGTGGCACTCAAAAGTTTGTTGAACTCTATATCAAACATGGAATATAGGATGGAAGATGGAGTCAAATGAAACACATTCATTTGTGTCTCTGCCACATGGCATATTATGATTAGGCAATGTGCTTTAGGGATGGTGTGCTAGGGTAGAATCTTTAATCTAATATATATTGCTTAAGTTATGTTTTGGTCATTTTACAAATTGATTAATAAATGCCTAGTGTTCCTTAAAATAAATTTGAAGTAGCTATTTGTGTATTAATTGTACCTTGTTTCTAGTCAGTCCCATAGTGAAATAAGTATTCCCTGTGTATGTGTGTTACTTGCATGCTTCTTGTCATTGGTTAGAATTTGATTGAAGTGCCAAGAGTCTGAAGGTTGTGACTTGTGGCAATATACATCGGTATGCAAATTCTTAAGCTTAATGTTAGGCTTCTTAGTTTTTATATTTTCAAGATACTTAAGTTATGTTTTGATAATCAACTGGTACAATTTGGAAGTTTTTTTTCAAGGTAAAACAAGCAATTATCTCATGAGTTGTAGCGCCATTTATTATGTGCATGCTATGTGAGCTCTGTTTATGGTTAAACACTTGATTGAGGACACTCTTGGTGCCAGTAAGGTAAATTAAGTAGCTTGTGAGCTGATGGTTTATCATACTGGAAATATAGATTCATACTTGAAAATTTGAACCTGAATTTTAGATGCTCTTCTTGCAAAGATAAATTTAATTTGATGATTGCACTTATGCATTAATTGTGGAGTGTAAAATATACCAAAAAAGATTGACATGTTTATCTGCTATGTCTGCCAATTTCCTTCATGTGTGCTAGATGTGATGAAATATGAGCATGGGTAGCACAACTTTATGGGAAGATTTCAGTGCAAGAAAGGCTCTGTGTCTCGTATCTTTCCAAGCAGTGATCCTGAAACGACATACCTGAGTTGTGAGTGTCAATATCAATCAAACAGAATAGGCTCAAGATAACCTGTTTTCTTATCTCCTATCTTATTATTACATTGCCCTATATTCAAATAAGTGTTGTATCTATTCTTTTATATAAGCCTGGAGTCTGTACACACTTGTTTTAGGTTATCCTGTGATATGAAATCATCTCAGAAAAGTTCCTTCAAAGGGAAAATTAGTGATGAAAAAAATAAAAAGTTATTCCCACTTTGTGCTGCGTTTGTTTTCTCATCACTGGAAAATAGTAAGAAGATTTTTCAATGTAAAATTTCGGTTATATTTCTTCCGCTTTTACGATCAAAACCTTCTTCTTTTTACCCCGTTTACATGGAAAGTTGGAAACAAAGGCAGACTTGGTCAGCATTTAGCTCTCTGGAACTGGTGATGGTGATTTGTTTAAACAAAATTCCTATACATATTCTAAGATAAGAGGTCCTCACAAATTATGACTACAATGAATTTTAGAAATGGCCATGACACCCTCCATCAATGTAAGGCTTTTATGAGCAGAGTATTTTCTTACCATTTTAAAGAATCTAACTTGGCTCCTTTTTTATAATCTAAAGAATCAGACTTTGTCACCACCATTCCCAATCAAACCTAGCTTTGTCCATAAGCTGTAAATCTTCGTATCCATATGGAGATGAAGCTACGAATAAGCTATAGCTGCTATGCTAAACGCGGCCTTGGTGGGAAAAATTGTGACGTTATTACTACACAAAACTGCGGCCGAAGATAATAGGATAAAGGAGGCCATGTTGAACTCGGGTCTGAAGGCCAATTCCAGTGACCGGACAAGAAGCGAAGGGAGCAGTCATGTCCAAGTGAAAGCCAGTAGGCTACACAAGCTATTCTCACTTGACAGGGATCATCTGAGAGTGAGAAGAAATGTGATAAAAGCCTGGCAACTGCAAACCAAACGGACCTTTAAAATTCTCCATCACATGGTTTAATGGCAAAATCGTGAGAAAGCAGATGGAGCAACAATGGGTGGGGAGGAGGGGGGTCCATGTATCCCATAAACCAGAGGGATGCACCGATTGGCTAGGAGGACCTCCGACCTCCGACCTCCGGTTCAAGCAAGGTAAAGCTGCACTGCAAATGGTACCCATTTGTCCGAATTTGAATTCAAATCAGATATGGTTCAGCCGAATTGAGTTGGGCCTGTTTATAATTGGATTGAGTATATGAAGGGAGGAGCGTTACATGAGCTTTTTAGGAGTTGAGCAAAGAAGCCCTGGATGCTTCTGATTTCATCCTAACTTAGGTTAAAATCGTTAGGTTAGTCACTATGATTGATGGGGCGTATTTAGGCTCCACACAAGGAGTCCGCGTTCTGTGAACCCGTGGGTTCATTGGACGCGTGAACCCGCCAATGAGAGACGACGTGGTGCAAAAACAGGCTAACGTTAACAGGCAGATGATTTGTTAATTGGAGTGTGCGGTTGAACTGGCACAAAATGACAAAATCTAAGTTAAAATCCCTCTGTCTCAGTTCGAAACTTCGAACCTTGCCTCCATCGGCACATTGCATAAGGGTGCTATCCCATATTCGCTATTGATCCAAAAAGTAGCCTATGTTGTTCATCTAGAGTTGGGCAGTGCAATCAGAAAATCACATTTAAGTCAACAGTTACACAGACAATCCAGGAAATCAGCAGACTGATATCAGTCTATCCTCCCTCTCATAGTTTCTGTATTAGATCATAAAAATTCAAGTAACCTTAACATTGAATCTGTAACAACATCAATAGTTTTCCAGTAATTTCTAGTAAATATCTAGAGTCAAATACCCTTCTCAGAGAGTGGTCTCTAAATTTTTTCCTCTTCGTTTTGATAATAAATTGAATCCAAGAACCAATAGGAACTCCTTTATATTAGAAACTTTAGCAAGTCCAGAACCTGCGTATAGTTTTCTTCTGTGTTTTAGTTGAATTTAAGCACAGTCAAACATCACGTGGCCGCCGGTGTAAGCTGAGGTTCAGGTCACCTTCGATCTGTTCAAAACAGAAAACTAGGAACACCTTTGGAAGAGGAGGAAGAAGAGGAGGAGGATGCCAGACAATGTACCGGCACCGGAGTCTCGCTGCCAATGGATGATGGCGATGGCCGGTGTGTTGTGCTCGCTGATGTATTGGAGTAAGAGGGTTCGGCGGAGGAGAAAAGAGAAAATGAGAGGCAGGGTTGAAAGTTGAAACCAAGACTGGAAGGGGTTTCAATTTAGATTTTGTCGTTTTGTGTCTGTTCAACCGCACACTCCAATTAACGGCCACCTGTCCGTTAACGTAAACCTGTTTTTCAGAGACGACGTGATCGTCTCTCATTGGCGGGTTCACAGAACACGGACTCCTCCTACACATGGAACTGGAATAGAGATTGGAGGCTTCAGTTCCTGTGTATGAATATAAAAAGATTCCAATGGATGGTTTGCGATTTGCGTACATGATCTCTGCAATCATAAATCAATGAGGGCATCGCCAAAAAAAAGAAAATCAATGAGGGCATCACACTAATTTCATTAAATCCGTTCAAAGCTAGATTACTGTTTTGTTGCCGAGGATTCAGAAGCAAAAGTTGCTGTAGACTGTGTAGACCCAGATTCCGGCTCAAACCATATACACCCTTCTCGCCACCCTGATCAACAGTTCTCTTGCAGACAAATTATTATTATTATTATTTTTTTTTGCAACTATATATGTGCTGATGATAAATAAAGCTTAGTAACCATGCTTGATTGACCACCACTTGACTTCCTAAATCTCTTAGGCCCTGTTTAGTTTGTGGGAATAGGGATTTGGAATTGGAGTCAGAATGGATTATTTTGATTCCAACTGTTTGGTATTTTAGTTGAATGGAATTAGAATTCTATTTTCATTCCTGCTGAAATGACATTCCATAAATCCCATTCCTACTGATTCTAATTTCTATTTTCATTTCTGTCTGAACCAGACTATGGAAATAGACTACTCCGATTCCAATTTTGATGCCAAAGAATTTCGGTTCCGATTTCAATTTTGATTCCAAAAAAATTCGATTTCGGTTCTGATCATGAATAAGATTTACGCAAGTGCGCCCGAGAAACAATTATGGCTTCCGCTCGCCAGTGGCAATGTATCTGTGAGGCCATATTCATCCTCGGTGTTTGGGCTCATCCAGCTGCCTCCCGCCTGCTCCAAGAGACACCCATGTCAATGTCCGTGTGGCATGATCATGAATAATGGATGCTTTGCTATGGCCGTGTGTACAGCAATGCTATTGAGAAAGGAGAAGCGTTTCAAGATATTCAAAGGCAATGTCGAATTTATCGAGTCCTTCAACAGCATCGGCCATTCCTACGAGTTAAGTCTCAACAAGTTTGCAGATTTAAGTAACGAACAATTCACATCTTCTCGCAATGGATACAAGAAATCCACCAAATCAAGGCCATCGGCTGCAAGATCATTCGCCTACAAAAACTTTGACTGACGTGCAATCTAGCATTGACTGGAGAAACTAAAGGAGCTGTTACCTCTGTTAAGGACCAAGGTGACTGTGATAAGTAACTAAATACTATTTTCTAGAGGTGTATCTGTTGTTTTTGGAAGCAGTGGAATGTTACCACTTACCAATTACCAAACTCCGTACCTGATATACTTTTCAGAGCAAGAACTAGTTGATTGTGACAATAAAAACGAAGGACGTGAAAGTGGCTTCATGGACAACGCTTTCAAATTCATCTTACAGAATGAGGGTTTCACAACTGAAGCTAACTACCATTACAAGGGGGCTGATGACTACTGTCACACTGACAAGGAAGCAATCTCTATGGCCAAAATCAATGGTTTCTGTTGCCATTGGTGCCGATGGGCAGGTTTTCCATTTCTACTCAAGCGGAGTCTTCAGTGGAGAGTGTGGCACAGTCCCAAATCATGTTGTTAGTTTGTTACTGTAATTGGTTATGGGACAAGTGATGATGGGATCAAGTATTGGCTTATCAAGAATTCCTGGGGTCCTGACTGGGGTGGGGGTGGATTCATGAGAATGCAGCGGGATGTTGACTATAAAGGTCATTGTGGTAATGCTACCAAACCCTCCTATCCAACTGCATAAAACATTAACAACCTATGGATGTTTGTCTTGAGCAACTCAGCCACTCCAGCTAGTTTTTGGTTAAGAAAGAACTGTACAGAATCAATCCTCTAGCAATGAAAATGCATGGCTATTGGCAACTAGTATTTGTAATGTAACTTTACAGTGTGAGGGTGATATATATGGTAGTGATGCATGCTTTAAAGTTTCAACTCACTCCATGAGCATCATTTTCTTTTTCATCTTTACTTTGACAGTTTAAGTAGGACTAAAGCCTGTTATGGAGATTGTCAAACAGGAAAAAGGTAATGAACCATCTCTAGGTTAGGCTTTCGTCAAATGACCCTCCAACCTATGAGATAACTGGGTCTCTTTTTACTTCCTACTCTATTTTGTTTCAAGCTGGATTTAAGATACCAGCCCTTTCCTTTGGTAAAGGCTTAAATTTTTGGGCAGTTTTATAGGAAAATAAAGGCCCAACAGATGATTTGGTCTTGCCAGTTCCTTCTGGTTTAAGGCTAAAATCCAAACAGGCTGCAGCTCTAATGTCAAGTTCCATGTAAAAGATGAAGCATTGGACACAGTTAAGGCTGAAAGTTGAAGTTTTCGAAATGAACAGGGCACCAAGTTATAAATCACAAGAGAATAGCATGTAAAGGATTTATCACTTTCATTATGTCTCTTCCAGCTAGAAGACATGCTTACCATATCTCATTTCATAAGGTTGCTTGTTTACACAGGAAGCCTCTAATACATCCATAGATTTACCAGCTTTAAAGGGTGATAAGCATTATGCCCAGATATGGTTACAATCTCTTAGACAGATAATTGGTTTCATTATGGAACCAACAATTTAGAACAATCCACAAATGCTAAGCCAAATGAAGCTCCGTATATGGAAAACTGATTGTAGTGGTCAGTAAAACTGCTTCTGTTATCCATGTACATGATAGAACAAGACATCCATGGACACAAATTATAAAAACATATAGCTGATAACACTTAACAGTATCTAGAGGTGTGTAATTATTTAAGATGCAGCATATCATTTTTAAGAATCGTATAATGTCTAAACTTCAACTTTATTCTCAAGAAAAAAGATTGACTTGATTTGCTTGTTTTGGCAAAAGATCCTGAAAACAGTAAATACTAGTAAGAAGGAAAACATACACACACACACACACAATGAATGGGGATGTGAGAAAAAGTAAAATTGATTAGAGACAAAAAAAATCTCCCTTGATGAAATAGCAATTACATTTGTCAGATAACAGTTTAACACTGAACCAAATTTTCACCAATGACTAGTGCAGATATATCCTATATACCTGCTGAAAGTAATTCGTTTTTAATCATGATGGATCAAGCCCGCTTCCCACTATTTGGGTTAGACTTTGGGCAGAGAACCTTCCGTCCCTTGGCACGCCTACGCTTCAACACAGCTCTCCCACTAGTGGTTCTCATTCGCCTTCTGAAACCATGAGTCCTAGCCAGTGACTTTCTGGACCTGTTCCTCTTGGTCTGGCACAGAGCAGCCTTCCCTGCCCTCACCACTAGACCTCTACCGTTCTCTCTTCTCACCACATTGTTAAATCTCAAATCAACCCCCAATGACAGACCTGCAAACCATGAATAGGTAAAAACGAAAAGCACTATTTTGTGTTATACATCTCATTTTCCATTTTCCTTTATTTCAATGGTGGATTACATATGCTAAGTTACACCATGTTCCCCAATCCACAATATATAGATTCTGAGGTATCACATAGCCCAGATACATGAACAGCTACAGAGTAACATTACAGTCTAGTGAAGAGGGCAGAAAATTTAACAATGTGTGCAGGTAGATTTCTGCAAAATGCATGTAATGCAGCTCTTCTAATTGTAAGAACGGGATCCCACTCATTTGCTAATCTTTTTCAAAATTTACCTAGAGATCTTATTGGACCGGATAGCATTAAAATGTTACAGTCCCAAATTCTAATACAAAGCAATGATAATCCCTATTCCCTACTACAGTACTACGCTACGTAGCTACCCACTAAAGAAATCAAGTTTAATTAATAAAGAAGAACCCACGAATCGGAATCATTACATATGCAACTGCTGAGTTCTGAGCTCAATCTGGATAAATAGAAAGAAACCTAGTTCCCTTTACGCCCAAATATCGTAAAAGAAATTAAGAATCTAAAATTCTTATACAATACAATGAATCACTACTTCATTGCCTACTAAAATAAGAAAATTTAGTTAAAAGAAAATAATTCATGATAGATAACCATTAGACATGACAAGTTGCAAGCTCAATCTGGGTTTTCCCTTTAAAAGGGGATTTAATCGATAGATATTATAATGGGTTACCTGCGAATGAAGAAGGGAGAGAGAGTGATGTTGAAGGAACGAAAGAGCAGTGAAGAAGGCCAGAAGTAGTTTTGGAGTTCACCAAGTTCAGAGATGCAAAGCTTCTCTTTGTGCCCGTAAGGAAAGTGAGAGAAGCTGAAGGACTGCAATTACTGATTCTCGCGCTTGACAGAGATACTAACGATATCGAAGTCATTCTTCCTCCTTTGCTCACTGTCTCCTCAATTCCTTTGGTGTGTCCCTCCTTTGCTTATCGCCTTATCTAGATTTCTACAACAAAACGACTCTCTCTCTCTCTCTCTCTCTCCTTTCGTTTTGGGCCTAATCCGCCTGAGACTCTGGGCTAGGGGATACAGAACTGAACACATGGTTTCGAACTGGGCCCCCATGTCTTATCCCTTCTTATATATTCTTTTTTATTTTGATGGTACCCTGAACCCATGTAGATTGTCACATTGCATTATCCTTTTGGGTCAATCACAAAATGAAAATGAAAACCGAGAGCTGTGACAAATTTTGAAGCCTGAGGTTTTGTGTCTTGTGGGCCAAAGGCCCAAAGCCCAGTTATGGATGGGCCAGGATCAGTTCACTTCCCGCCAATTATGGTTGAGACAAAATTTGAAAGTATTGTTGGCTAAAATTGAATTAAGCCCCCTTAAACCTTGATGACCACATAACATTCCTCTCATACCAATTGTTACCACATTCACACTAGAGCCAATTAAACCCCTCCCGGCCTCCCCCTTTCTGGAATTCGGATTAGATGAACGCGATGACTGTTCAGCAGGCTGTGGAACCAATGATGAGATTTTACGTTAGTAATTAATTCATGAGCCCCACTGTGAATGGTATGGGCCCCTTCATTTAAATACTGGCATGAAACCTTATTATTGATTCCACAGCCTGCTGAACAACCATTGCGTTCAGCCAAACCTTGTTCCCCTTTCTGACCCATTTTTGTGGTTTGAGCCAACACTCCCCTTGTGAGTTATACATCTTTCATTTTCTTACTTGGGGGTCATGGGCTTGGTTAGTCTATTATTCTTCAAACAGTGCTGGCTCGTTGTTTGCCTGTATTTAGCTGGGGGTAAGTTGGTCAACACATAAATTGACCACGATACCCACATTGGTTTGCCGCTATATTGGATTTCAAAGCAACCAAAGATATATTGAATTGCAAGGTGGATAAACAACTTACCCGCACGTTAATAAGCACTCTCCCTCCCACTGCTCTCTTTACCCAAATAACTTATAACATATAAGAATTCTGGAATGTCACTTATCCAGATAAGTTTTATTTAGGAAACATTTGCCTGGATAAATATACTTACTCACGTAAGTAAAACAACGGAAATGAAAGAACCACTTTGGCCAATGGTCGGGGGCAGTGCTTAAACAAACCAGATTCAAGCTGGCTGGATGTTGAGGCCCATCAAGCTATTTATACCACACATTCAATGGGGTAAGCCTAAATGATCACCTCATCCACCTGATATAAAGTTATGTTATTAGCTGATGTACTTCCTCCTCTGATACTTCGTTAGATGGATTTATTAAAGCTATGTTTGATTTGAAGGAAAAAGTAGGGAAAGGAAGGAAAACTTATCCAAACCTTGTACAGGTTTTCCTATCTTCCTCTACTATTTTTTTCCTTCAAATCAAACATAGCTTAAAGGAAAAGGGTTGGATGTGGATAATTATGACCCATAACCAGTATGGGATTCTATAGCTTACCATCTGTCCTAAATAGGGCCACCTTGAGGATTAACTAGGTCAAAAAGTATCAACTTAAATTCTTGCTCACATCTTTTGTTAAAACCAAATAACTAGACGGTGGCCAAAAATTCTATTTTAAGAGTCCATTTGGTTTACAGTTGGAATTGAAATCGAAATCAAAATTTGTAGGAATCGGAATCAGAATGGTCTATTCTCATACTCCATTTGGTTCAGACAGGAAAATGAATGGAAATTGAAACTAGCAGGAATGAGATTTCATGGGGGAAGGTCATTCCACTAGGAATGAGAATGGGATTCCGATTATGGTTCTGTCCAATCAAACAGTTGGAATTGGAATGGATCATTCCCGATTCATTGCAGACCCCTTTTTCTACGAGCTAAACGGGCCTAAGTGTTTGAAAGATCTGGAAATGAAGCATGAATGAATCAGGTGGTCTAAAAGACATCTGATCATGCTGATTCTTGGCTTGAAATCTATCGATCAGAATATTGAATTCTTTAATAATTACTTGGATTTTTGTTTGATCAAATCCCTTGAAACAGGAGGAAGTGGATCTTCATTTTCTTATCTTTTTTTTTCCCATGAAACTGTTGGTAGAGTGGCCATAGGCCCTGGTTTTGATCCTCAACATGTTGGAATATCCAACGGCCATGTGACAAGACACATGTTGATGGAAGATGATTATTTTATGGTTATCTCTATGCAATACTTTCACACACAATCATTCACTTATTTTTCTCAAATTATTATCTATTTATTTATTTTTTATAAAAAGAAATTTATTTGATTGTTTACTTGAAAATGTTTTATGAATAGAGATACCAATATTGTTGGATTATTATGGATCCTAGTTCCAGCACTTACTGGGTCAATGGATATCCATTTGACCTAGTGTAGATTGGATGACCAAATGGTTAGATCCTTCGATTAACATGAGACACTTGTCTCAAATCTGATGGAGCATGAATTTTATTGTTGAGGAGCACTTATCTCAATTGGTTATTTTGGTTACTGTTTGTTCCTAATAACAGGGAACTTAACCTTGGAGAAGCAGACTATATAAGGGATCACTCCCAAGTGCTTCAAATACATGAGATAACGGAAAAGATCCTCTCAGCTCCAGTTCTAATTAGATTCAGCAGTTATCTCTTACATTTTGTTTGAGAAGTTGGTGTCTTATGTGGCAGCTACAGTTTTCTCTTTGTATGCAGGTTTGGAGCGCCCAAGCATCAGCCGTCCATCTCTGCATCTTCATGGTCCTACAGAAACTGAATTCCTTAATTATGAAAAGCTTTTCAACATAAACAAACAAGCGTTCATCACTTGTTCAGTGTTTACAAAGTATTATAATTTAAAACTGCCATTTAATTTCTCGATTGTTAGGTGGTTAAAGAATGGGATAATCACTTAATAAATGTGCATACAACAACTCATTCCATGTATCCGGTACTCCAGGTAAACACCAATGGATGCAATCGGCATAAGTAATGGGATCAGCTTTTTGTTCACTTGTTAAGAGCTTGCCTCTCCGCTCTGTGTAAACTGATGTATGACCATCTTTCCGAAACTCCGACATCTGGGTGATGTTTAAAAAGCTCACTTCTCTCTTCAACTCCTGTAGGACATCCCCCAGTATTCCCATGATTTCCCGACTCGAACCAGTTCCCCAGTATGGACGACCTTCGATTGGGTACGATTCATTGAAGCAATTTCCATCACCTTCTGTCCTCCATTCCCAACTCCTGCAAATGAAATTTGCAGATGATAATTAGTATTACTTGTCAAAGAAACCATTATCGATCAGAATGTATTTTTCTTCTTAATTAAATACACACACCCACTTTAGTGAACTCACCACAGATGAGTTGGCGACAGACTCATAAAGAAGACTCTCTGAGTGTGGGGATCCACCTTAGATTCAATCCAGTTTGCCCAAGTTTCTAGTGCTAATCTATATGCAGTTGTGACATTGTATTCTGTGACATCATTTAGAGACCCATTTCTGAAAATGAACCCAAAACGGAAATTTCAGTAATAGAAAGCAAATTATTAAATACCAACCAATGAACTTTTTGTCTGCCCAAACTGATTCACTTGTGTATGTGAAAATCATTTCGAGTTTGAAAAGAATAAGAAAGCAAGTTCTTCTGTTCTTCTCACGTTGCATTGATCACAGGCTTGTACATCCACCAGACGTAGCTTTCGAACACTAGTACATGGACTCCCTCCCAGTGTCGGCTATGCTTGGCAATGGAATCGAGCTTGACAAGTCGTCTCTGTACGGTGTGGTTGGTTGCATGATCCGAGTTGGATTCCACAATGAAGGGAGCCCAATAAAACTCGATGGTTGCGTTAAATTCCTGAAATCCAGATCATAGAATGAAAACGATTGATTTCAATTTATCATCCCACCAAACTGCCCCAACAACCCCCAAAAAGTTGCTTATGGCCGTGATGGGATTCCCTACCAGAAGACAGCTAAAGATAGGAAGTTGCTTAATGGTTAATTCATGGCCATCTACCATTGTTTCACTACCCAGTCAAGAGCTGAACTTAACCATTGTTGATTATCATCAGGGGGATCACTGAAGGTTTGCTTTGTGTAAGCTGTATGTTGACCTATATTGCATGATTAATTAGAGAAGAGGGAAGACATACATAAAGAGTACCTCTGCTCTGAAAATCTTCATGGGAGGATGCCTGTGGATGGATTTCTTTCCATCAGGAATGACTGACTGTACAAGGCAGACCATGGATTCCCATTGGGTTCTCTGAATTGAGTCGCCTATGAACATTAGTCTTTTGTTTCTCAAAGCCTCCAGCAGCTTCTTGGCATCAAACCTGAGAAATGGGATGGTCCAATCAGCGGGCCTTACCAAGAAAAACAGCTACTAGACATGAATCAGGATGACTTTCACATACATGGAAGCCAGTAAATGTTAGGTATGGACTGTGGATCAGTAGTGTATAGTCCTGTATGGTGTATAGAGCCTCAATATGTATGATTGTAATAGAAATCTTACTGGTGTAAATGCTTGTTACCTTGGTAGTTTGCACTCATAAGGCTCCCATCTCCAATTCTGATAAAGAGAATCAGGCCTCCCATTCTTCTGGCATGTCACCTGTTTGGTTAAGTAGGGGCAGCTCTCTTCAGTATACAAGGGATGGGATGCATTGTCCAACACCCATCTCCCATCAAACACATTGCACCAGCCCACAATGGATTCATGGCCAGAATTATCAATTGATGAACCCTGTTCTTCGCTTTCGGATGGTAAAATCTCCAGAGAATCTGACTGGAGAGAATGGGCATTTGCATTGTTTCTCCAACAGAAGTTCTCTGAGACTAGCCTCACTGTTCCAAATAAGAGAAGAGAAACCAAAGCAAAGGGGTAGATGGACAGGATCCGGTGATCAGATGAGGGCTGGGTGGCCATTGTGGGTGGGAGGAACGAGATGAATTTTCTGCATTTTAGTCACCATTTGAGAAAAGTTGTTGTTGTTAGGTTTACAAGTGTATATTGATTCTTGAATTTTAAGCATTTGAGAAATTCTGGATGCAACCACCGGTTGGTAACTTGGTAAGGTCAAGTTAGAATATGAGATCTTCCATTGTTGGAGAAGAACTGAATGTCAAATAGAAAGATGAATTTGCACGCCACGTTGTGATGTGATTACTGATCAGACTATCTGAATTCTGGAAGCACAGACCTTGTCCTTCATGGATTGAGCCCTTGAATCCTAGGAAGGATAAAATGCATACACTGAACAGGGTTTTAGAATTTTGGGCTTTGGGATATGACTCAAGTGCTGTCCTTTTGTGAAAGGAAGGCTCCATGATGGCCAAGCCCATGAGCTAGGCATAGGCCACTGTTTTAAAAGCATTCTCTGGAAGCTGTGATTAAATATGGGTAAGGCATGTGACATATGATCTCTCTTGCCAAGAAGTTCATCCATATTATTCAATTCATATAAACCCTTCATTGATTTTTGTAGGGTCTTTGCCTCTCTCTCTCTCTCTCTCTATAGTAATGGTTTTGAATAAAGTAATAAGAAAGGAACATAGGTGGCCGACATGCCACCTTAAATTCGGATCTTGTAATGTTGTGTTCAAACATCTCTCGACTCTGTCAAACCTATAAATCCCAGTGTGATGACGACATGACCAATCGAAAGCTTCAGAATTTTATATCAAAATTACCTGATTTTCTCAGAGAAATTGCCTCTATAGGCCAAAGTTTAGTGCAGGTATCCTTATAGAACAATTGGTAAGCTTGTCAAGTGCAAGTGCAAGTGCAACTCCACCATCTAAACTGGGTCCATCACTGATTGATTATTCGACTGAGGTCCAGTACTCAAATCTAATATATTCATCCAGTACCAAAGAGCTGTGACCCGTGGGCTCAGGCCCAGGGAGAGCTACTTCTCACAATAGCCTGATAACAATATCAATTAGAGTTGAGAAAGCTAAATTCAGCCTTGAGAGCCCAATTGTGGTCGGCAGGGTTATAGAAGCAGAGGTGATAATAACCAAAAAAGGAGCAAGAACAGAATGGTAAGTAAGGGTGTCAATAGACCGGTTTTGGATTGGACCCCATCCAGTCTAAAATTAATTTAGATGGATTGGACGGACCAACAAGACATTGGATTGGACCAATCCGGTTCAAAATATTTATTAGATTGGATTGAATGTGGTCCATCCATAACAAATATATATTGGATTGGGTTGGATTAAGCCAATATCTGATCCATTGCTATAAGATAAAAATATGTATCCGTAGACCGGATTTGGGTTAAAACCAATCTAAATCAGAATAAATTTCAACAGATTGAACGGTCTAGACATTGAATTGAACTGATCCAAATTGATTCAAAACATTCATTGGATTAGATTAGACCTGGCCCAGTTATAATGGATTCACATCGGACTGGATCGCATTACATCAAATCCAATCCAATTGACACCCCTAATGGTAAGTCATCCCCCATGATGACCTTCATGTTTCATATTCTTATTCTTAAAAGATGGACAAGACAAATAAAGGTTCTTATCGTAGACATACATAACGACAATGGACATAGGACTAAAATATGTCCATAAAGCAGAGGTGTGGTGAGAATGAATAAGAAGCTTGTAACGTAACAGATTTATGAATTTACACTTGATCTTGAAGTGGGACCACTAAATAATAGATCACTGGAGCCTGATCGCCCTAATCTTGGGCAGATGCTAGGTTACAGGGACCATGTAGATTTTGCCTATTAGGCAAGGGTTTAAAAACTGACGTAAAAATTGAACCGCTTTGACCACCAGTTTTTTGGTCAGTGGTTCAACCATTCAGTCGAATGCATCAACCTCTACTAAAAATGAAAAAATTGACCCAGAAACCATTTTTTGGGTCGAATATTTTAGCAGTTCAACCATTTAGATAAGTCATCAGCGGTCAATGATTCAATTGCCCATATCAATGGCATTTCAAAAACCATGGGTTTTTTTTTTCTTTTTCCTTTTCTAATTATTTTGTTAAAACAAGACATATCTGATTAATTAATGAACAAGGATGCTTTATATTCTATGATAGAATCGGATTGCGTTCAGAAAAAGTGAACACATGGTAGATTCCGGCTACACTGTGGCCTCTGATAATGGCTCAAATTGCTGAACAAAGATATGTTGTTTTGTCGTTTAGTAAATAAAATATTCAAGGGTATATATGCTGATATATGAAATTTCAACTTAAGGTACTTGACAGTTTGTGAATTATCAATACAAATATTATAAAAATTGTTTTATCACATCACATAATATAACCATTTTTATTAAAAAATATAGAGTAAATTGCATAATAGTATCCCATACAGGTAGTCTCATTTTAGACCCCGGACTTTAAAATGTACTATTGTAGTCCCTAAATTTCCAAATACTGCTACTTTAAGTCCATTCATCATTAGCATTATGCTAATTATCTGATTAATGTTACATGTGATTACAAACTTTCAAAATCCCAAAGTAAAGTTATAATTTTCAAAAGAAGATGATATTCATCGTCTTCTTCCTCAAGAATAAGCCAAAACAGTGGTGAACACAGTCCTAAAAACTTGAAGATGTGGAGTACAAATACAAATATGTAGAATGCAAAACCTTATATTTTGCATTATTTTATATGTATTTGCATAGTATATAATTGCATTTGTACTCTTTCCAAACTCAGCCTTAGTGGAAAATCAGTTTTTACTAGGATTAATACTTGCTTTTTGAAAAATATTTGTTTTTCATAGCCATTTACATGCAACTAAATACTGTAAATTAGTATTTTTGAGAAGATCATTCCTTCATTTACTTGCCTCCAGTTATGTAAAACAAAACTAATTAATTAAAATGCTCTTCAGTCTAAGGCTTAGACTCTAAGCTACAGATATAAGAGAATTGCTAACATCCATTGCTTTACACATGTATGCCAAGCCAAGAATACTTGCTTGTGTCACTTCAGATGGGAATGGTGAAGAGTGTTTCATTAATTGCACAACTAATCATACATGGCCTAATGCAAAAGAGTAGATGTCAAACATGATCATGAGCCCGACATGGTAGAAAAAGTGAACACATGAAGATGCCTGAAACAAGGAAGAAATAAGAGAAGGCAAGGGAAAATAAAAGGCTTTAAGACCAGAAAGCATAAATATCACATAACTCTTTCTCTGGGTAAGAAGGCCTTTTATAATCACCTGTTGCACTCACTCCCAAGTTTCTGTCAAGTCAGGTATAACCGCCTCTGTGGGGAGCAGACATAACCGCCACTATCCTCTCTGTCAGGGCCGTCTCTACCACAACTGAGATGGCGGTAGCAGGTGGCCGTTACAACGTGATTGCTATCTATTAGATCCAGGCCAGTCAGGCGTGCTGCCTCAGAGTACGTACCTGTTAGGTACGGTTTCACAGTTGCGCGACCTGGAGCCGAGGTGCTGGAGTGGTGCGCGAGGTGAAATCTTGAGTTCGGATGAGAGTATGGCCTACTGTCCTGAGGTGCCGAGATACGACCCGGACTGACCCGAGGTGGGCTAGTCCGGGCTTCGCCCCTCGGGCCTGTTAGCTTCGGGATTCTTAGGAAGAGCTCGGGTTTCACCTCCCTGGAAGTGTGGGTTCCTTTTGGGGAGCTCGGCCTCCTCTTGGGGAGCTCGGGAGTTCGGGTCTCTTCTTGGAGAGCTCGGGGAGCTCGGGCCTCTTCTTGGGGTATGGTCGTGCTGTCACCGTGCCGAGCTAGCATTCCTGTTAGGTCACCCCGGTTTCTTCCACGTATCACATAGCCAAGGGGTCGGGCCAAATCTACCTCCATCAATTGCCCCCCACTCCCCGTGCCCGGGGTCTTGACCCGGCTTGGGGAGTTCATGGACTGACGGGTGGATTTGCCTCGTGGCGTGCTTCGTCCAGTTCGGAGATCCCCCGGTCTGACTCGCCTATGCTCTTGGCTTAACCAGGCTCAGTGCGGCTCGACCAGAGTCAACCCGGGTCGCGTACAACTCACGCGTGGACGTCAAACGATTTATCAACTCTCGAACGTCAAAAATTCGCACTAAACTGATTTCACCTTGGGGGTCGTGCAACCGGTTTTCTGAGAGCTAGTTCGAGTAGCTTAGATAATCTTATAGACGGGCCTGAGGTGGAAACCTCGGGTCAAGCTGACTCTTTTGACAGCCTTCTAGATGAGCCCGAGGTATGGCCTTCAGCTCGGGTCACCCCTGGTAGCCTAGAGTCCACTTCTCGTCGGGTTTGGATGCCGGACACGTTCGTACCCTCCACTATGACGTCTGAGAGACTTCGGTCCCTTGTTCGTCAGTTCAACCTGCCCGAGGAGTATGCATATAGCTTACCTTCGGGCAACTTCCCTTGGGAGCACAGTCTAGATGAGACCGTGGTTTTTCGGGAGCAGCTCATTGCCGGGCTGCGCCTTCCTCTCCACCCCCTAATCGTCGAAGTCTTGAACCACTTCAGCGTCTCAGTCGGTCAGCTTCACCCGAACTGTATTCGTAACGTCGTCGGGACCATATCCCTCTGCTGCGAATACGTTATTCCCTTGGACTTAGAAATTTTTTCTGCCCTTCTCATGCTTAAAAAACAAGCGAGCTTCCTTCCCGAGCACAGGCGGGCTTACTACCTGTCTCCCCGCCCGGGATTTAAACTTCTTCACAAACTTCCAAATAGGGTCCCGACGTGGAAGCGGGACTACTTCGTCGTCCGAAGTGCTATGGGGTGGCCATTTCCTACTCATTGGAGGGTGGTTGTCCCTGATCCCGGCGTCATGTTAGATAAAGACATGGTGGAGACCTTTCAGTCCTGGGCCCAGGTCGGGCTCGATTGCGGAGATTACCTCTCAGAGGCTAAGCTTATTCAGGCCGGTTTGAGTTCGGGTAGGCTTCTTTACTTAGTTCTCTCTTTTTTTTTTTTGCTGATGCCGAGCTCTTTTTCGCAGGTACCATGGAGGCAGAGAAGACTCGTGGTGCCAACCTTCTTGATGGAATGAAGAGGAGGAAGCGGGTCACCAAGCGAGCTCATGTGGAGTCTCCTCAGGCCATAGAGTCCGAAGTCCCGAGCCATCCTCCGGTCATCAACCTGAATTCTCCCAGGGAACCTGAGGCGGTCGGGCCTATCCCCAAAATGACAGTGGAGCTCGGTGTCGCAGAGGCTCGGGAAGCTGAAACTACAGAGGCATCTCGAACTCCGACAGTGTTTTCCAGCTCGGGGAGCCAGGAGGGGGTTGGTAGTGTGTTGACTCCGAGTTGTGCTCTTTGGAAGAGTCAGAAGGCCGTTTATCCAAGCGAGGTCACGGCATGGTCCGAGCTTCCTCCAGGCCACATCGGCGCACGTGCTGTCTCATGTTATGGTGGTAAGTTGACGTTGTTTTCCCTTTGTTCTTTTTTTCTTCATTCTTTACTTTCTTGCCGAATTGACTCCTTGCTTGGCAGGCGAACTCCTCCATCCATGCCCTGATTATCCAATCAGAGAGGAACTTGAAGTGGGCACAAACTGCCGAAGAGGCTTTGGAATCAGCTCGGGAGCGGGCACAAACTGCCGAGGAGGCTTTGGGATCAGCTCGGGAGTGGGTCCAGCGTCTTGAGGGCGAGAATTCGGCTCAGAGGAGTGAGTTGGAGAGATTCCGAAGGGAGAACGACGCCCTGAGGCTCGTCGTGAAACACCTCGCGACCTTGAAAGGGGGCCTGGAGCACGAGGTGGAATACCTCAAGGCCGACATCAAGGAGAAGTCTGAGATCTTCTTCCAGGCCCTTGAGGACATCAAGGTGAAGGTCGTCGACGACTACATAGCGTCAGAGCGCTTCGACGACCTGACGGTGGGCTCATACCGGAGGGGCTTCAAATTGAGCTGGTGGATGATAAGACACGCCTACCCCGAACTTGATACCCGTGCCATCACCACCTCGCGTATTACTCTGGATATGGCTATTGCGGCTGATGAAGATCCAAACTCTAACGACGAGGTTGACCCCCCAAGTGTTGCCGAAGTCCCTTCTAAGGGCAAGGGGGATGCAGTTTCGAGGTGATGTGTGTACTGGGCCTGTGAGCCCGAAGTGATATGTATCGAGCCTGCGAGCTCATTTTTCTTCTATTTCTTCTTTTTTTTTTTTTGAACACTGTAAAGCAAACATTAGTAATGAAGTACTTTTTCTGCATAAGTGTTGTGCAACTATTCTCCTTTTTCCGAAGTGACTATATTTCCAAGCTGCATAGAATTAGGTCCCCGAAACGAGGGTATTCCTTGAGGCGGGTTAACATAGTAACGTTATATGCCCGATCTGTTCTCCGCCTGGGTAAAAGAAACATCGGTTCAGTAGGCCTGGCTTGGAGCGAGCTATACACCCCAGGTTTCATACCCGTGCTGCCTGCTCTCTTGGCACTAGCACTTAGTTTACGTTGATAAGGTCCCGGGGTCATCCTCAGCTCGGCGCTTTAGCCCTTGGGATATTTTCCTATGTTTTTCGCCCATGCCGGAGAGGCGACTGGGTCTTGTAGTGTCGAGGTCTTTGTTACCTCGGCATTCTGGCCCTTAGGCTCTAGGAGCGGCTCATAGTCCGCCCAATTCGGTAGCTTATAGGTAATATCGCCTTAGGTTGATGATGTTCCAAGCTCAGGGTATTTGCCTACCCTTCAGGGTCTCGAGCTCGTACGCTCTTCTGAGTGCTCTCTTTACTTGGTAGGGTCCTTCCCAGTTCGGCCCGAGTTTGCCAACGCCGGGCTTAGGTACCATGACCTTCCGGAGAACCAGGTCACCGACGCGGAAATTTCGCTTCTTGACTCTGGCGTTGTAGTACCGAGCTACCCTTTGCTGGTACGCTGCGGTCCTGATGTATGCGAGGTCCTTCACCTCGTCGAGCAGGTCGAGGTTGGTACGTAGCTTGTCGTTATTGGTATCGTCGCTGTATGCTTCCAACCGAAGTGAGGGGATTTCGATTTCGGTTGA
Organism: Nelumbo nucifera; assembly: GCF_055504915.1. NCBI lineage: Eukaryota > Viridiplantae > Streptophyta > Magnoliopsida > Proteales > Nelumbonaceae > Nelumbo > Nelumbo nucifera. Next base: position 18,246,732 of record NC_142649.1, read on the forward strand.
GATGACTGCCTCCGTGCCATAGGTGAGGTTGAAGGGAATTTCTCTGGTGGCGGTTTTCTCTGTAGTTCGATATGCCCATAGAATGCTGGGCAGCTCGTTCGCTCATAACCCTTTAGCTCGGTCTAGCCTGGCCTTTAGTCTGTGGAGAATAGCTCTGTCCGTAACTTCTGCTTGACCGTTTGCTTGTGGGTGCGCGACCAACGTGAAGTTTTGTCGGATCCCCATGTCTTGGCACCATTCTTGGAATTTGATGTCTTCGAACTACTTGCCATTGTCGGAGATCAGTATCCGAGGTAGCCCGAAGCGGCACACTATGTTCTTCCAAAAGAAGTCCTAGACGTTTCGAGTTGTGATTGTTACGAGAGGTTCAGCTTCAACCCACTTTGTGAAGTAATCTACCGCCACTACTAGGAACTTTCTCCCACTCGTTGCTGGCGGGAATGGCTCGAGTAGGTCGATGCCCCACTGTGCGAAGGGCCATGGGCTGGTGAGATACTTGAAGTCGGCGGTGGGCTGGTGGTGAATATTGACGTGCTTCTGGCACTTATCGCATTTCCTGACTAGCTCAACGGCGTCTGCTTTCATTGTTGGCCAATAGTACCCTTGTCATAGTGCTTTTTGAGCGAGGGCCCTGCCCCCCAGGTGTCTGCCGCACAGGCCTTCATGAATGTCGTGGAGTACAAGTTTGGCTTCAGGAGGCCGCAAGCAGTGCAGGTAGGGGAGCGTGTAGGATCTTCGGTACAACCGTTTGTTTATTATGACGTATTTGGCTACCTGGCGCTCTACCCTTCTAGCGGCGTTGCAGTCTGCAGGGAGGGTTTCATGTAGTAGGAAGCTCGCGAGTGGATCAATCCAGCTCGGCTCTACTTGGGCGACAGGAGCGACCTCCTCTGCCCCCCCCCCCTCGAGAATACTAGGCCGAGGTAAGTTCTCTATGTACACAGTTCTCATGGTGTTGTCATTGGTGCTGGCTAACCGGGACAGGGCATCGGCCTCAGCGTTCTCTGACCTCGGGATTTTTCTGATGAAGTGTGACTGGAAGTTAAGTAGAGCCTCCTTTACTTTTGCTAAGTAGGCGATCATAGTCGGTTCGCAGGCTTTGTATTCGCCTGTAACTTGGTTGACCACAAGCTGGGAATCGATGCAAATAAATATGTGTTTTGCTTTTACCTCTTGCGCCAGGGCTAGCCTGACTATCAATGCCTCGTATTCTGCCTCATTGTTGGATGCCACGAACTCGAAGCGTAGTGCATACTCCAGTTTTGTGCCACTCGGGCCGTGAAGAACTACACCGGCTCCGTTGCCTTACTGATTTGAGGAGCCATCTACGTGAAGGATATAGGGCTCTTCATCCCAGTTCGCGCTTGGCCTAACCAGGAGAGATACCGAACTGGGTGCGACCTCACAGTGCTCGGACTCAACTGGCCTGGGAGCGCCGATCTCACCCGAACTGGGGGCCTCGTGTTCAACTAGGCTAAGGACCTCGGAGCTGAATGTGCATTCTGCAACAAAATCTGCCAAGGCTTGAGCTTTAATAGTAGTTTGTGGCTTGTATTGGAGGTTGTACTCATTGAGTTCAATGGCCCACTTCGTCAATTGACCAGAGACCTCGGGCCTAAGCAATACTTGCCTCAAAGGTTTGTCGGTGAGGACGATAATGGTACGGGCTTTAAGTCACTCTCTCGGAACTGGAGTTTGTCGAAGGCCGTTTTAAAAATGATGTCTGCCAAACTGCCGGAGTCGACGAGTATGCACCGGACTTCGAAGTCATTGATCTTTACTTTTATGACGAGGGCGTTGTCGTGGGGGTAGTGAACCCCGCGCGCATCATCCTCGGTGAAGAATATGGGGTCTTCCGTCCTCGGCCGCTTTGGGGGATTTTGTTCTTCTCTAGCGGCCTCACGGGTTGATGCTCGAGCTGCTGTCGAGGTGCATCCTGCTACAATCGATCCTCCAACGATCACATGGATCATTCCCCGAACTGGCCTTTCCTCCGGGTGCTGCTTCTGTGACTGTTCTACTGGCCGGCTGCTGGATTCAGGGGCATCCCTGCTGTGCTCCCCCTGCCGACCTGTCTTATTATTATTATTATTATTATTATTATTATTATTATTATTATTATTATTATTATTATTATCATTATTATTATGCTGTACAAAATTTCTTAGGTACCCGCGACGGATAAGTTCCTCTATCTCTTCGCGGAGATTCTTACAATGTTCAATGCTATGACCATGGTCTCTATGAAAGCTGCAATACAAATTTTTATTCTCTCATTCAGGTTCCCTTTCAAACGAGGTGGCCACTTCACGTATGGGGCGTCCTTGATCGTCATCAGGATCTCAGCCCGCTTTGCATTCAAGGGCATGTAGTCCGCCCGGTCTATCATGGGAGCTCAGAATGGCTGACTTGGCTTCGCCCCCCAAGCTGGGTCTTTCTTTCTCCTATCATCTTGGTTGGGAGGTTTGCCTTCTCTTTTCCTTTTTTTGAACCCGCCCTCAGTTCTCTAGTTGATCTCCTCCTCCGTTCTTATGAATCTGTCTACGAGCTTGAGGAATTCAGCTATGGTTGCGGGCTGGTTGACCACCATGTGCCATTTGAATTCCTTGTGTGTGACACCCCTCTTGGCTGCCGTGAACTGTACCGCGGGGTCAAGGCGCGGTATCTGTAAACATGCATCGTTGAACCGCTTGACATAGCCCCGGATGGACTCTCCTTCCTTCTGAACTATCCTGAGGAGGCTCTCCTCGGTTCGGGGGCACCGCTTGCTCGTGACAAAGTGCGCGGTGAAGACTTGCACAAACTGAGTCCAGCTTCTTATCGACCCAGGGGCCAAGTTCCTATACCATGTGCAGGCCACTCCCCTGAAAGTGGTAGTGAAGGCCACACACATGCAGGGCTCGCTGGCCCTCGCCAGGTGCATCTGGGATTGGAAAGCATCAACATGATCACTAGGGTCAAAGGACCCATCATATTTGTCTAGCGGGGGGAGTTTGAAATCTTTGGGCATGGGAACAGCGAGGAGTTCTGATGATAGGGGGGAAGGGACTGAAAGAATAGGAGCAACTTTTACCTCGTCCGAGCTTAATTCTTCTTTACCTCAGAGCTCAGGCAGGACGCGGGTGGTAGTTCGGTGACTTCGCTAGCGCTTTTGCTGCTGCTTGGAAGGTCCGGTATTGGCGCTGCTTGCTTCGGTGTTGCTGAGCTCAGTGGGCCCGGATTGCTGGTGGTAGTCTGCGGCCAGGGTGCCAGATTGGTTCTCTGCGAGCGGGAGCCCGAACTTCGAGTGCCGAGGTGGTGCTGACTTGATTGGCTGGGAGGTTCCCGATCCGCCAACGAGCTGTGAAGCGGGGGTAGTTAGTATTTCCCTCCTGCCAGGGGATGAGGTCTGGCTTCTGGAGGGGTCCTGAGCCTGGAAAGCTTCCCCTCGGTGAAGGCGCCCGCCCTGAGGAGAGGGCTTGACCTGCTTGAGAGCAGGGTGCCGAGGTGGAAGTTGTGACTGATTCTGAGGCAGTTGGAGGAACTGTTGTTGGTAGTGGTACTGAGAAATGTGGTGTAGTACTTACTATTGATGGAGTTGGTGTTGCTGAAACTGTTGCATTTGGGCTTGCATGGCCCGCATGCATTGCATCAAGTCATCAAGCTGGTTTTGGCTCGTCGCCAGAGCGACACGGTCGGTTCAACGAAGGTTGTCTCAATAGAGGGGGGAAGGGGACCATTCACAGGCGCCACTGTTCGTGGCGCATTTAGGCTAGGGATTTCGTCCACCGAGAGGGTGACGGTGAACTGTCCGATGCATACAGTGGCGGGCTGAGGGTGTTCCCCTACAGCATTCAGGTTGGCGTTACGTCTGTCACTACCAGAGGAAGCCATGAATGCTAAGTTTTCCTTTGGAAGAGAGTTAAAGGTTGGGGGAGGCTTTTTGAAGAGTTCCCACAGACGGCGCCAAATGAAGATGCACGATCCGGTCGGTCTTAGCTATCGATAACCTTGCCTAACGGAGCCGAAGATGCCTGAAACAAGGAAGAAATAAGAGATTTCCGGGGAGGAACCCGGTGGGAATACTTCGAAGCTCAAGCTAATACTCTTGAGAAGGCAATAAGAGGCTTTAAGACCAAAAAGCACAAATATCACATAGCTCTTTCTCTGGGGTAAGAAGGCCTTCTATAACCACCTGGTGCACTCACTCCCAAGTTTCTGCCAAGTCAGTTTAATTGCCTCTGTGGGGGGCAGACATAACCACCATTGTCCTCTCTGTCAGGTCTGTCTCTGCCACAACTGAGATGGCGGTAGCAGGTGGCCATTACGGCGTGATTGCTATCTGTCAGATCTAGGCCAGTCAGGCGTGCTGCCTCAGAGTACGGACCTGTCAGGTACGGTTTCACAGTTGCGCGACCTGGAGCCGAGGTGCCGGAGTGGTGCGCGAGGTGAAATCTTGAGTTCAGATGAGAGTATGGTCTACTGTCCTGAGGTGCCGGGATACGACCCGGACTGACCCGAGGTGGGCTAGTCCGGGCTTCGCCCCTCGGGCTTATTAGCTTCGGGATTCTTAGGAAGAGCTCAAGTTTCACCTCCCTGGAAGTGCGGGTTCCTTTTGGGGAGCTCGGGCCTCCTCTTGGGGAGCTCAGGAGTTCGGGTCTCTTCTTGGAGAGCTCGGGGAGCTTGGGCCTCTTCTTGGGGTATGGTAGTGCTATCACCGTGCTGAGCTGGTGTTCCTGTCAGATCACCCTGGTTTTTTCCACGTGTCGTATAACCAAGGGGTCGGGCCAAATCTACCTCCATCACTTTTAGAAACCATTGTTTTGTTATTTTTGTATAATATAAAATTTGATTTTAAGAATTACCGATTAGAGATGGCCCAAATATTAATTATTCAAGGTCCGAAGACCAAAGTTGTGTGGTCCTAATTAAGTCCTAATTAACCCTTATAAAGAGAGGCAAGTTGTCCTTTAAGTTTAAGATAGGTGTTTGTCTTTCTCATTCAAGTCATTATTCCTATTGCTGTATGGGTAAACGCTTATAAGTGCTCTCTGCCTTGATAGTCAAGGGAAGGGTTATCTCAATTCATTAATTGAGTGCAAGTGTTTGAAGGAAACCTGTTGAATTGGCTTACATTTTGGGTTTTCTCAGTCGTTGAACTTGGTCTGATTAATGGGTTTCCAACCCAAATAGCTAGCTAAAATATTTGTGGTGGAGTACAGGCTGGTGTGACTCCCCCACCTTGATGGTTACAGAAATAAAGAAAAAGGGAGTTGATCTTGGACTTCAGTTGATGCATCCATCCATCCGCTTTTTTCTGGTGTAATGAACATTTCTATTTGTCTATGAAAAGGTGAATAGGATGCTACGCTGACCAGCCTCTTTAAGAGGTTGTTATCATAATTGGAAAGGGACAAATGCACATAAATCCAACTCAACAAAGGCAAACTCGGTGGTTAGTTAGGATTATTGCTTATCCAATAAGAAAGGATTGATTTCTTTGATTATATAGATCGTTCAAGTGGGCCTGAGACTGGGATAGCCCACAACCTCATAGTCCAATTTCAAGTGACAAGGCCCCTATGTACGCTGTTTGTTCTCCTGTATGTGCTACTTGGGTTCATAAAATGACGTATCCCTAACAAGTCTTCATTGATTATTATCAGCTCAAAGATCAAAGATCAGGACCTCATCAGCAATTTGAACTTGAACTGGAACTGGTCCAGGGATGGCTGCTCATGAACATGTGATCCTTAAATGTTATGTTTGGTTTGAAAGAAAAAGTAGGAAAAAGAAGGGAAAAGTATGAAAATCTATACAAAATTTGTAAAGATTCCCTTGTTTTTTCCTTTTTTTTCTCTGCTTTTTCCTTTAAACCAAATATAGCCTGAGTATGGATAAAACTATCTTTCAAAGGGAGAAGGTGCACTCAGAGTCCAGAAATTATTATGATTCATACAAGAAATTAATTTGCGTAATATTTCTGAGGGAATTGCAGTCCAAAAATCCCTAATTTAATTCAACTTTTGAATCATTGCATCTCCTTGATGATTTTTTATTTTTTTTAGGCAATGGTGATACATGTTGGTCCTGCATGTCTATGGGCTGTCAACTGTCATCACCTAATCGACTTTTTGGGTTGGCTGATTTGAGCCAATTTATGATGACCCGGCCGGTTGCCGAGATCAAGTTCAAAGTATCATTGGGTGTATTAGGCAATGATGTAATATCCCTGTGACACTAAAACAATTAAAAAATTAGTTAAATCAAAACTCTAACATGCAAGTATCAAATTATCAATACTTTAAAAATTAAAAATCATCACTTAGGCTGCATTTGGAAATGGTGCAAATGGAGTGTAAATTCTCGGTTCAGGGTAAATTTGTACTTTGGTTTACTTTTGTTTGTATTTAGTAATATTATATTTTTGCATTGACAAATGACAGATTAATGTATATTTACATTCATAATAAGATGTAAAAGTACATCAATAAAAAAGAAATAAATTTGTATTCAAGTGGGCTTTTGATAAAAAAAAAAGCATATCCTTTATTGGATTTCATGTTTGCATCCATTACAACTAAAAGTTTATTTGGTAAAAAGATAAATTTGTTGCAAAACTAGCCCAACTTTACAATTTATATGAACCATTTTGCACTCTACATACTTGCATTCACACATATTTGCATCGTTTCCAAACGCAGCCTTAGACTGTGTTATGGTTGTAATGCAAATAAATTTGTACTAATGTAAAACTATAATAGTGTAAATTCTAACTTATTTTTGTTTCAAATTTTATCTTATTTTATTTTATTAGAGTACAAATGAAATAAATTAAGACATGAAACATAATAAAATAACATTCAAAACAAAATTAATAGTGCAAATAAACTGCAACCAAACACAGCCTTAGTATAAAGCATCAGATCAAATTCATGAAATTGCAAGTTCTATGTGGGCTGTTGTATGCCTACCTCACATTAACTCTACTTTGCTCCAGTCCCAATTCCCCTATAATGTGTATGGCATGAAATGCCAAAAGAAAAAGAAATTTGAGACCATTTTAAATGTGGATGGATTCGAAGAAAAGAATATACTTGTCGTTGTTATTGTTATTATTATTTTTATTCTTCAAGAATGATTCATCACTTCTACACACATCTGATGTGGGTCCTTACTATTCCTATGCCAAATAATCATTATAGACAATGTAATAATTACATTAAGAGGTATATTGGTATTAATGAACTTTATTTTCTCTGAATTCTGAATGTAGAGAATGTTGTTTTGAATTTTGAATTCTGAAAATTGTCAAATATTCATTTTAGTCGGGTATATTAGAATTTTTATTTTTTTTTTAAAATATCAATAGAAAATAAAAAATTGTAAGGTTCTTCTTTAAAATATAAGAGGAAAAGAATACCCATTCTCTTTTACTCTTAAAAGATAAAAGTTAAAAGAGAAAAAACAAACATAAAAACATCCATCTCATGCTTATAAAGTTAGGTTAAACCACATACAAAATGCTTATCTATTTTTTTATTTTTTTAATATTTATTACTACTACTACTATTATTATTATTATTATTATTTCATTAAAAAAAGAATTCTACCGTCGGCCAGGCAATTATAAATCATGGAAGATGCATGGCAAAGCTAATTTGGTCTTTCCCAGCCCTTTCAACGTCATCAGCAGCATTAATTGCCGATGAAATCAAAATCATGGGCCATCTCTCAAATTATTAGCTTGTGACTCTGTGCTTGGAATGATTGAAAGAAAGCTTCTGGCAGTAGAATCCCAATACGCCATCCATTAAACCTGTGAGATGATCAAGGAACTACAAGACAGAGGAAGAGAACTACTCGTTTTTTGTGATTTCTTTTCATCTTGGAATTTTCTAAGGGCTGGCTGCCCTACATTTCCCACTTGAAAACGGAAGCCCTGACCTGAGACTGAGAGGCCGGCCTCCTCTCCTTTTTCATTCCCACTCTCTCCGTTTTATCTTCATTTCTTTTTTCCGTTATGGTCGCAATCAATTGTGCAAGATAAAGTCACAGTCGACACTTTGGTGATTTCCACTAGCTATACTTTCTTTCTCTGGGTGACAAATGACAAACAAAGCAGGTGTTATGCACTATATCACTGCAGATGGTCGTGCTGGGTGACTTCTTATGGGTTTCAGTCTCCACCTCATCATCAATCAAGTGTTTTCAATCTGTGGGTCATCTTCCTTCCTTTTTCGAATTCCATCCGCCTGTTTGGATGAATAAAATTTCCCAACTGGGTATTTTATTTGCTTTGTGATGACTGATGAGCCTTCCCAGCTAAGTGACTTGCCGCGCCACGCCCAGACATTCACCAACCGCATAGATAATAAATTGCTTGCAACTCCTTTTAATTATTGCTTAAAACGAGTTAATTAAAGATAAGCTCAAGCTGCTGTTGACTCCAGTGAAAAATCTGTGAAGAAAACTGGTGAAAATTAAAGTTGCCGAGTAATTGACCATTTTGATATTTCATCTGTTCATCCCTTTACTCTGATAAGTTGACTTGTTTCCCATGGACTCGACTGGATCAGTTTCGCTGGATTCCTACATCCAGCCATGTCGTCTTTTTTTTTTCTCCAGAGAAAGGCCGCCATTTACGACTGAACTTGAGGTAGATACCACTTGTTTTGTGATTTGTTTTCTCACATGCATCGCCAACAGGACTCGGCTGTGCATGAAGGAGTAGGTGGTTCGTTGTGGGGACTGGGGACTCAGCTGTGCATGAAGGAGAGGAATATGATATAGAAAAACCAAATACAGAACCACCGCACAGACTTTCGTCGGAGTAGACAACTCATCTGTTGTGGGAATAAACTTCTAGTCTCGCTAGAAAAAGCTCGTGGGGCCTCAAACCGCTTGGTTCATCAATTACGACGCAGCTCCAAGGAAGCAGCCCTACGACGACGACTAAAGTATGCAGGCCCACCGCCCACTGCATTAATTGCTCTCCGCCCATAAGGCAGTAGTCTTCACTATTCTTTCTCCTTTGTCCCCTATAGTTTGATTGAATTGTACTCAAATAAACAGATATCAGAGGGGGAGGGCTCATCTGGGCTAGACAAATGTTTCACCCCCAAAACAATGGTCTAATCGGGTCGGGGTTTCTATGCAATATGTAACTGAAAATGATGTGGATCTATGCTTCATTTTAAAAGGGGGCGTTCAATAACATGAAAATATTTTTGTTTTTAAAATTGCCACATCAGCAATAAAATTAAAAGTATGTTCTTGAATTCTATTTTTATTTTGAGAGGCAAAATTCTTTCAATAAATAATAAATGTTTTTGTAACTATTAAAATAATGGTTTTTAAAATACAAACAAATTTTGTAGGGTAGAATTATAAGATTTATAGGAACATGGTATTAAACAACCATATGAAAATGTGGTTTTAAAATCATCAGAATTCAATAATATGTCTTTGGTTTCACTTCTGAAAACAAAAAGCATATTCACAAGCAAAAACATGTTTTTTGTGTTTATGTTTTGAGAAACAATTTGCTTTTAAATGAGAGATATATAGTTTTGATTTGTTTTTGGAACCAACAACAAAAAAAATAGTTCGCATCGAAGAACACCCCCACTAAAATAAAATATTTACCTATTTCTTGTAAACAAAGATAAAGAGAAGTGAATAGAAAAAAACACAGAGATTTATATGGTTTGGCTTATAGCTTCAGTCTACGGGCAAAGGAGGAGCAAAAATCACTATAGAATTAACAATGGTGAATAGTATAAAACTTTGCACAATTTCTCACTCATATAAAACCCTAAACCCCAAATACACTCAAGACACTCGACTCCTCTCTCAAGCCCAAAAAAATGTATATCAAGGAAAACCCCCAAACTACATAAATCTTCATATTTGGATCGAACCCATAAGCTGAATATGAATCAAGCCCGAACTACTGCAGGGGCTCCACCCCTCACACCCTGTGGTAACAGCCTAATACTTACACTTCCACCATAAATCACTATAAAATTTTGCCTTTATTCTTTTCACCTTAGGCTCAGTTTAGAAGAGTACGAATGTAAATATATACGGCACAAATATATACAAAATAATACAAAATACAAGGTTTTGCACTCTACAAATTTGTATTTGTACTCTTTCCAAATTAAGCCTTAATTCAAAATGGATCATGAAGTAGATAGTAATAAAGAATTCAAGGCACAAACATAACAACTATTTTTCGAAAAGTACACATATTGAGGAGTTGTAATGCTATTAGTTGCAACCAAAATGAATCTAAAAATGACTACTCGTGATTTTCCACCCACAAACTGTTCCCACATCCTACATCACCACTGCCATGTATTGGGAACATCTCCCCATGAATGACAAGGGAGATATTCCCAATGTGCTGCTGTAATATCCTATGGGTAAGGAAGTGGGAACAACTTGTGGGTAGCAGATTTGAGCACGAAAATGACAACAATAAATAAAAAGTAGAAAATTAATTATATATAGTGTTTATGCTCAATATGCTTAATACAATAATTAATTCCAATCATCTTATTTGTTGTCCTTTTGTGCATTCCAAGCCCTTTATGGTTTATCCAAGGTTTTCGAACCGTCATTGACCTGGACGGTCGAACCGTTTGGCCTGGGAATCGTCCAGGCAATCGGTTCCGTTTTACCCCAAATCAGGTACTTGGCCAAAAACCTTTGAAAAAGTCAACAACAACCTATTGACCCAGGCAATCGAGCCACTGACCTATTGACCCGTTCAATGGTTTTTGACCATTTTTTTATTTTTTAAATTTGTTTGTCAGAACAGACCGTCCATTCGAACCGAATAGTCAGACCGTTGACCTGAAAACTAGTGGTCAAAACGATTATGTTTCCGAGTCATTTTTTAAAACGTTGGGTTTATATATAACTCACCGATTTGAGGAGTATTTCATAGAAAATTAATTATCAATCAGATGGAAAAACCACTCAATCTTTAGGAGGCAGTCCTAAACCATTTAAGATGAAATAATTTCATTCTAATTTGACATGGCAATGGAATTAATGAATAAATTGAGAGTTCAATTGTGGTGCATTTATTAAATTAGTTATACTTTAAATCCAGATCTCAACCAATTATGTTAAAGTCTGCTTAATTTTTCATTCATTCACATTTCATAATCCATCTTCACCTTTAAAAAATGTGTAGTTTTAATCATGTTCAACCAATCATGCGTTTGCTGGGATGCACCATAAATGATCATATGAAATGGAATCATTATTAGGATTTACCAAATTCATCAAATGATTTTTTTTATTATTAAGAATCATTATTTCAATTGACTTGCAAACAATCAAATAATTTTTCTTTAAATCTAGTAGTTTAATATTTAAACAATAGAATCTGTCCAAAGCACAAACAAACACTTCAGTAGTTTGAAATGGGTATTCTCTAGATGATCTACTTTAGTAAAAAGACAACGTGTTCAATCTAACAACCTGTCAATTGAGCAAAGCCTCTAGATCACTAAACTATTCAATTTCCTGCTCGATGTCATCTTCATACCCCACTATTAATCCAACATTTTAAAAAGCGCTTGGTTTCCGAAGCTTCTCCATGAACTGAGGGAGGTGAAAACCCACATGGAATCCTTTGGATCACTAGCTATTCTCGCCCGTCTAACACTCCCAAGTCTGACCAGAGCTCTCATGGAGGGGACCCAGAAAACCTAGCAAAAATACAAAAATGCATGGGCTGGATGAATATGGTTGATGTTCACTTGCGTGTGACATGCGACCAATCCTGAGGATTTACCACTTGCCATCTCACTAGAGTTCTGAGTTCATTGAATATCGCATCTCCATGTGGATACAACAAGACAGAAAGTTTCTCTTGAGTAGATTTGTTGAATTGATCCATTAAAAATCATTTTCTGACATAAAATACATACAATGATAAGAGTATGTGTATACATACCACATGTTGGGGAAGACTAAGGGAAGGAATTTGAAATTTCTATTCTGTTTTATTGAAAACAACAACTTCATCAGTATAAAATAAAATCACCCAGAAAGTAAGAGAAACCAGTAGAGCATAGAATCAAATATTGAGGCAACCCTACTTGTTACGCAGCAAGCGTACATCCAAGATTTCCCACCTCTTGTCTAAAAGAAAAAATGAAAAAAAAAAACAAGAAAAGATCAGACCTTGTGTGGCACAAACCCATGTGTGCCCAAGAATCCTCCCAACCCCATTATTTGCTGAGTTCCCTTTTTATACTTCTGCTTTTACCAATGCTTATCTCACCTCACGCCCACCTCCTAGACATCCTCTCTCTATATATAAACTCGAGTCCCAGACAGCTTTTCTTCACTCTCGTCTTTTAATTCCTTCATAGTTTGGGATCGAAATCCGAGATGGGTTCACGATTCCAAGCTTTGTTCTCTGTGATTTGCTTTCTTCTGCTGTTCCTAAAGCAAGCAAGAACAGAGCAGTTTTATAATGAGAGCAGCTTGAGTAATATAAAGCTAGCGGGTGGCTGCAATTTGTTCCAAGGGAGTTGGGTCTACGATGCTTCGTATCCTCTCTATGATTCTTCGAGCTGTCCCTTCATAGATCCAGAGTTTGATTGTGAAAAGTACGGTAGACCCGATAGGCTCTATCTCAAATACAGGTGGAAGCCCAACAGCTGTGAGGTTCCGAGGTATGTAACAATCATTCAGTACATCCTTGGAAGCTGCTTTGTTTTTACCTTTTTGTTGTTATCGTTAAGCTTGTGCTAGTACCAGAGGTCTCTGTTTCTTCTCCGCCGTGAATTTGCAGAGACAGAGATGGAGCTATGTTGTTTTGATTAAACTGTCCTTCGGTTCTGTAGGTTTAATGGGTTGGATTTTCTGAGGAGATGGAAAGGGAAGAAGATAATGTTTGTGGGTGACTCTCTGAGTGTGAACCAGTGGCAATCGTTGACATGCTTGCTTCACTCTTCCGTGCCCAACGCCAAGTACACACTGACCAGGAACGAGCCGCTCTCCTCAGTAACATTTGTGGTGAGTTACTGGGTTTCTCCTTTTCCATTTTCTTCTTTCAAATGGAGACTCGAGACTTGAGAGTTGAGATCAACTCAACTCATTTCAATTCGTTTTTTCATTAATGAAATGAGTACTTGCAGTAGTTCGTATATTTTTTTGTTTATTTTCTGTTCAAAAGATTTGAATCATCTTAGCTACCTCGGTGGCTTTTCTCTAGACGGGATAAAATTTGATAATAATTGACAACAAATTCAGAGAAGACTCGCATGGGCTCATCATTTGTGATGCACGCAGTATCATAAAAGCAACAGAGCAATTCCAGTTCTGGGTTTTATGTTTAAATTTTACTGAATTTTGGGTTTGAACAGGGTATTTGAAATGAAATAAGGTGAAAATCTTAGCCTTTTTCGAGGAATTTCAATTAGAATTTAACCTAACTTCACTTCGGTCGTTGCGACGATAGTGATTTATCATTGTTTTTTTTTTATTATTATTTCTTTCTTAATCTTCCTTCGATGAATAAGGCAACAAGCTGGACTGAAGCATGCAGTATCTTGGTTACTAGTGTTGTCCTTCCGCTGAACTGAATTGGAGACAGTTAAGCATAGAAATCCACGACATTTCAAATTCAGAGGTTCATGGTCTTTCCATCCAAGAAGAGCTCTTATTATTTAACCCTTCCTTTTCTTTCTTTTTTTTTTTCTTTCTTTTTCTTTCTAATGCTTTTTTGAAAACCAAGTGAGAATTTTCTTGCCATTTATAATAAAACAAATTAAAAGGGGTATAACACAAAGTTTTTGCAGTAGAAGGAGCAGAATAATAGCTAAAATCTTTCAATCCTAGAAAGAAATTCAGTGCACTTTCACATAAACAAATTCAGCCTATGAGAAAGAACTATTTAACTCATGTATATTAAGCAAAATTTCCAAAAGGGTCCATGGAATTCGATTCCATACTCCACTACTGTAAATCTATGCCTAAAGGTTTAGACTCTAGAGAATAGAGATATATAAATTCCTTGCTTCCCTTTGTTCACTTTTGTCTTTTAACAAAGCAAAGAAGAAAAAAAGGTTAATCAAAATAACAAAAAGGAAAGAGAACAATTTGATTCTTTGAATCTAATTGGATGTTGTCCCAAAAAAAATTCAAACTGGATGGGGTTAGAATAGGAGTGAAATTAAGTTCCCCCTTTTCGAAAGTTAGAAAAACTATGGTGTGCCATGGTCCATGGAACAAATAATTCACCAACGTTGAAAACTTGGGTTTGGGGTTTTGGATTGTGCGATGTGGGTCCCAAGAAATGCATGCAGCCCATGTGATTTTAGTGGTGATGAGTAACCACCGTCCCATGTGGCCATCTGGGGTTTACTTAAGTAACAATACTCTGCTATTTGACGCATTAACAGAAATTAACTGTCAAAATAACTGTTCTAACAGAATAATAGGTACGAGGATTTATAAGGACTGTAAATTTAGGAGAACTTTTTTGTGATTTTTTAAGTCAACAGGGGCAATTTGAAGCTTTGTGGCAACACTTTCTTCACGGAATCGGGACCCCCACCTACTTTCTTTCCCACGGCTGTCAGTTTATGATTTTCTCTGTGGCCACCCAAATAACGACAAGATCTCTTCGGAACCACGAAACTACCCCTATTCTAGCTTCGAAATAACGAAGATGCCACTAATTCATGAGTCATGACTAATGATTATCCGGATTCTAGAATCAGTTGCATCTGAGATTTCGTCTATACCAGATCCAGATCCAGATCATATGGTGGTGATCATCTTGGTGGTCCCATCTAGTATCCTTCCTTTGTACTTAGGGAGCTGAGCAGGATTACTGCTATGATGTTTGACAGGACTACGGAGTTACGGTGTTGCTATATCACACTACATACCTAGTGGATATTGTTCCTGAAAAAGTTGGCCGGGTTTTGAAGCTGGACTCAATCGGGGCCGGTAATGCATGGAAAGGCATGGACATGTTGATCTTCAACACGTGGCACTGGTGGACCCACAGAGGAAGTAGCCAACCGTATGATCTATTCATCATCAAACCCGTTTATTTCACGTTGATTGGCTTCCTTTATTTCCTTTGTCTTTTCCCAAATAAATCTGCACGAAAGGTGGGATATTGCAATGTGATGATTTGTGCTTGATTTGCAGGTGGGATTACGTACAAGACGGAGGTAAATTGTACAAAGACATGGACCGTCTGATGGCATTTTATAAAGGGCTGACCACTTGGGGCCGATGGGTCAACGCGAACGTAGACCCCACCAAAACCAAAGTGTTTTTCCAGGGGATCTCTCCCACCCATTACCTGTAAGCATTATCCCATTTGATGTGATAGCACTAACTGTAAAACTGCTACTCTCCCTACTCCCCGTACCACACTATCATAAAATTGGGTGCCCAGCGGCCCGGCCCATTATTCCGGGGGCCTCTCACCAAGGACGTCAAAGAACCTTAGGTGCTGTTTGGAAATTTTTCAAGTACATTTTTTGACAGCCCAATAGATCAGAAAGATGCATTAAGTTCTTAAGGTCTTATCTTTAAAGACTGTTTTGTAAGCATCTTGATTTATTGGACTGTTGAAAATTGATTCAAAGGCTATTTCAAGCACCGAAAGACCAAAAGTTTCATTTGAAACTTCCTGAGTTTTGCCATTTTGGTCTTTCTTGTGCTTGTCTTTGGGTCTTCTAGTCTACAAGATGCCAAATGAAAAAAAAAAAAAAAGACCATTTTTTGAATTCCCTTAACCGGTAGGACCCAGGGCCCCCCAGCCAGTGCACCGAGGCTCCCGCCAATGCAGGCTCTGGGGAAGGATCGTTGTACACAGCCTTACCTCTGCAAATACAAACGAGAGACGAGTCCGGATTTTTTGCCTATACAAATTCTGCTCATGTCTATCCGCATAACATCGCAATTACACATGAAGAATATCTCATCCTCCTACATGGTATTATGTAGGGGGAGATGTTCCCAATTCACGGGAGTGGTGTGTTGTGGGTAGACATGGGCAGATGATCCGGAATCAATATAGAGAAGCTGTTTCCAAGATTTAAAGCCTGGTCAGTGGTCACCCAAGTAGAAATGGAGAAACCCAACCATTGCACCAAGGCCCATCCTCACGCACATCTTCTTTATAATGTGGTGTGTATTGGAAGCCCAGGCCCACTAAATTGGACCTAAAATGCTTATTCCTTTTGCCTGCTAAACTTATCTAAAGTACAAATGAAGAGAAGTAAACTGAAGTGAGTGTTTGAAAAGCAGAGGAAAAGATTGGAATCAAGCAAGGAGGACTTGCAGCGGGCAGACACAGCCGCTGTTGGGGTCGAGCTACCCGGCAGGTACGCCTCCGGAGGTGATAGTTGTGAACAAAGTGTTGAGTCGACTAAGAGTACCAGTGTATCTGCTGGACGTGACCAGGCTCTCACAATTGAGAATAGATGGACACCCGACGACCTACAGTGGCAACCACAAGGGCTTGGACTGCAGCCACTGGTGCCTGCCTGGACTCCCCGATACCTGGAACCTGCTCCTAAATGCAGCTCTCATCCTTTGAACACAAGGACCAGCAGATGGCAATGTGTAAACCCTAAACAAAATCTCATTATTTGTACACTATTTCAGTGCTGGGTGAAGTTTTCCTGTGATTTTTCTTTTTATATGTTGCTTGTAGTGGAATGAATATGGGCAATAAGAGGGATGGTGCACAAAAGAAAAAGAAAATTGTAAAGTAATTTGTTCAATCCCTGTAAAAGTGCATATTGGAATTATTATCAATTTCATTTGCAGCAGGAGAAAGTGTATTGAATATTAGATATTTTTTCAAGTCAAAGAAGTATTGAATGATAAGAGGGATGGTGCACAAAGAAGTAATTTTCTTGTAGCAATCTCATAATAGGAGTTTTTACCTATTTATTGTGGCTTTTGGGTTCCACAGTCTAAGCCCATTGACCATAGTTGCATCGTGCCATAAGGATGGAGGTGAGGTACATATAACAATGACGACTTTCTTCTAGGCTCTGTTTGGAAAGAATACAAACACAAATATCTACAGTGCAAATATACAAAATACAAAGTTTTGCATTCTATATTTGTATTTGTACTTGTTTCAAATTCAGCCTAAAGATTCAGTTGTAAATACAAATAATAGACTTAGTTTGGAAGGAGTATAAATATAAATATGTACACTACAAATATGAACAAAATAATACAAAATACAAGATTTTATACTCTGCATATTTGTATTTGTACACTTTTCAAACTGAGTGCAAATACAAATATGTATAATGAAAATGCATACAATGCAGGAAATGAAAAGAGTTAACAAACCTTGGTAAGGAGGGATCAAGAAAAAGACCATTCCAAAATCCCAAGTGTTGTCTGATTTCTCAAAGCAATGCAAGAGACCAAGCTTGCCATGATTAATCTCATGCTCTGTGAAAGAAACAGTAAGGAAGAACTTCTCCTTCCACCATACTGACTCTCACAAATCATGTCATTGCTACATTAGAGAGGCTCCCATCTAAAGTCTTGGGAAGGGTAGAGACGATATGGCCCTAACTCTTTTTTGTTGGCTCTCACTCTTGAACTTGCATTTTCATGCTTGGTAGTCCAAAATTTTACAATTTCACCAAGTAATGTCTTCTTTAAATTATATTAATAAATTAAACTAAAAATAATCAAAATATTGTATTATTATAAAATAAATTATGTAAAACTTGAAACAATGAATCTTTAGTAAATGTACTACCTTTCATTCAAACCAAATTTACTAATGGACTATATAAGTTTTTTATGTAATGGGATACCATTGGCTGCCCTACAAGAAAACAACATGCTGAAGAGAAAAGTCATTCTTCTATAAATCTTTGTTAATGAATCACAAGGATCAAAATTTCATAACGTATGAGCCCGTATTGGTCAGTATGTATCGTATCCGTGACCCAAAGATTCACTATTATATAGACTACTTTGGAATTTGACCTGTTTCAGGGGTAAATAGGCCTTATACTGACTCCCTTGAACAGGTTTGAAAAAAAATATAAAGAACATATCCATACCCAATACACCAGATGGGGCGTATTGAGCAGAAATCATGGTTTTGAAAACTGGACCATACCAGATGATCAGACCTATTGGCTCAATGACCAGTCATAGGTCTGGGTTCGGTTTTGGACTCCTAAACCATCTAACCCAGATTTGGATCAAACAATCATACCGTTTGACCTGGGAACCGGTGGCCAAAATGGTTCTGTTTCTGGTCCAGTTTTCATAAACATGAGATAAATGCTTTAGACTTTCATCTTGGCTCATTTGCTAGGTAGAAATCAACTCTTGGTTAGCCTACCATTACTCATTAGTTGTCACTATCATGTGATCATGCATGACACTAAGGCTTAGTTCGGAAAGCGTACAAATACAAATATGTAGAGAGCAAAACCTTATATTTTGTATGTATTTACACTGGGTAGAAATCAACTATTGGTTAGCCTGTCATTACTCATTAGTTGTCATTATAATGTGATCATGCATGATACTAAGGCTCAGTTCAGAAAGCGTACAAATACAAATATGTAGAGTGCAAAACCTTGTATTTTGTGTGTATATATTTACATTATGCATACTAGTAATTTAGCACGTGCGTTGCACGTATGAATTTTTTTCTATATTAATTACTTGAATTTTAGATATATCATATTAAGATATAAATTGAAAATTAATAAAAGTAACAATATGATTAAAAATAAACTTAAATACTTGTACTAAATGCACACGTGCAAAAATTTTATTATTATTATTTGATGCTACTCGATCCAAGGTGGTGCACGAACCGAGAAGAGCAACCAGAAAATCCTTGTCAACAAGGCGAAGCCAAGATGGAAGGATGGAGCTGTGCTTCAAGACCTATGATCAAGAAAGGGGAAGTCAGAGGCCGGAGGAGTTATCCTTAGGTAGGCACTTCGACGCTCAAGTCAGTAGAAGGTGGTGGATGGTCGGGCCGAGCAATAATGGTGTTGGTTTGAGCAGAGTAAGAGTAGGGGTGCTAGAAGTCAGAATCCCTCACCTTGAGCGGGAGATACCTTTTTATAGATGAAGGTCCGTGTCCTGATCAGAGTTGGCTCCTGGGGTTGCCGGGATGAGGTTGACCGTCGAGGTCATCGGGATAGAGTCCTATTCCTTGGCGGAGTTGTGGTGTATCCGGAAGCGTGTCGTTAAACACCCCGGAACACCAGTTTAAATATTTATAATTTTTATCGTTTCTCAAACAACTACTAACGTAGTAAATGGGTGAGAACGGGTCATATCCACAAGGAAGCAAGTGAAAAATTAATATATACTTAGATATAGACAAGAGAATGCAATTGGGACTGGCAAAAAATATGAAAATAGAATCTATTATTGCTGAAATTAAATGTTTTGAATTTAAACAAGACAATAAATAAAAATCAGAATTTAATAAAGTATGGGAATCAACAAACGAAATAAAAGAAATAAATAAAAAAAAAATGATCCAGAATCCGTATCTGGTGGCGATAGTTGCAGATCGGCTAGATAGCTTGTAGAAACCCCTCTTGACAAGAACTGGGCGTCCGTCCTTTCCACAAGCCTCGAACCCCTCGAGACACCTTAGCCTTGAACTGAACGAATTCAGATCTACAAAACAGAGAAACAAACAAGAATTAAATCTAAAAGATTGCAAAAGTAAAAATAACAAAAAAGAAAATAAAGAAAAGAAAAGAATGGTTGATCAGATCCAGTGGCGGTAGTTGCAGATTGGTTGTACAACTTGCAGGAACCCCACCTGACAAGAACTGGGCGTCTTTCCCTTCTACAACCCTTGAACTCCTCAAGAAACCTTAGCCTTGTTAACTGGGTGAATTGACCAACCCCTTCTACAGGGCCCCTGGGACCCTGTTTATAAAGAAGGGTGGACACAACTAGAAATAGGGAGAAAGATGGGGGCCGCAACTGGGATTTAGCAAAGTTAGGGATGCCCTAGGGTTTCTAATGGATGGATAAGATGGTTTTGGGGTGATCCTATGGCTGAAAATGGAAGGAAAGGGCACCCAATATTATGTAGGGATGAGATTTGGGTGCCTAGAAATGGAGGGTGTATATTAGGACATCTAGGGTTGAAGGGTTATGATTAAAAGAATATGTGGTGCCCTATATTGAATGGTTGGGATATAGGATGGAGGGAGTGGCTGAGATTTAATGGTAAGGAGTTGAATGGTGATGGTTAGCAGAATAGGTGGCTCTTAGGGCTAGAATGCTAAAAAGAGAGTATCCTACAATGGATGGTGGAGATTAGAAGGGATGGAAGGTGAAGATTTAGTAGTTAGGGGTGGCTAGGGTTTGTTAAGAGTGAAAAGAATGGGTTAAAAGGCGCCCTAGGGTTTGCTAAGGTGTGGGGAGCATGCTAATACAGTAGGCAGGGTGCCAAACTGGGTTTAGCAGCTAAGAGGCACCCTCCTACTTTCAGTTTTTCACAAAACACCCCCTCTCTCAGTTGGACTTCACACCAGCTTCCCAAAATCTGCATTTCAGCCATGAGAACTTCCCAATTTTTCCTAGAATTTGTATAAAGACCGCAACATTGCATTTAACTAGGAAAATGACACATCTTGACTATTATAAGGCCAAAAATACCCCTGAATTGAAGCCCTTAAGGCATCAAAATGCAAAGTTATCACACCCCCCAACTTAAACATTGCTAGTCCCTTAGCAATGCAGCCTTATAATTACACTGATCATAGAAATCTTTCCCATCTCAAGATCCTCCCTAATAAAATTAATCAAGCATCCTGATTCCAGCATTTTCAAACTCTATATAGATCGGTATTGGGTTTTAGGGGTAAAACCGTCTTGTTTTGAATATTATAGAAACTTGGCTTAAAAATCTTATTTACCCTTTTATTTGCAGACTATCTTGATTAGTTGAGATTGATTTTTAAAATCAAACATGTATTTTTCTTATAATTTCTGATAGTGCATTTCTACCCCTAAACTTGATTTGCACACTTTTTTTTATTGCTACCTTTCACCATTTGATGCGAATCTCGACATTTGTCTTAGGTGAAGAAACTCGGTTACTAAGTGTTAGGTGAGTGTCTTTGGCATTCCCTTTTCCGTTTGATGCGAATCTCGACACTTGACTTAGGTGAAGAGACTCGGTTACTAAGTCTAGGGTGTCCATTGACCTTTTATTCTCTCTCTCACTTGTGGGGCCATTTTGAACCATGAACCCAATTTTCCATGTGGAAGATTCTTTGGTCATCACTCATCGTTCTTTGCAAGATAATTAACCCAACTAGCAGACCCTCTTCCCACTTTTAATATCATGGCTATTTCTATTTGAGATGTTGCCACATCATTGCCACCTAGGATAGGCATTTTGAGTTTGAATCAATTTTCTGTTTGGTTATGTAGCTATTTTGAAATAAAACACAACCATTAAACATCTCTACCAAAAACAATAATCAAGGGATGTTATGGAAATGTAGAGATATATTCTAATGCTTTACATTCTTGCAAAGATGGGATAAACTATAGAAGATCTTCCAACTTGTGAACCTTGTCTTTAGGGTAAGATGACGAAACAACCATTTGCGGGTAAGCCTGAAAGATCTACGGGCACACTTGACCTGATACATACTGATGTATGTGATCCCATGAACGTTAGCACACACAACCAGCACTGTTATTTTATAACTTTCACCGATGGTTACTCTCGGTATGGTTACATGTACCTAATGAGACATAAGTCTAAATCATTTGAAAAGTTCAAGGAGTTTAGACAAGCAGTTGAGAAACAGTTGGGGAGATAAATCAAGGCCCTTCGATCAGATCGAAGAGGCGAATATCTCTTTAACGAATTCAGGGACTGCCTAAAGGACAATGGAATTGTATCACAACTATCTCCTCCTGCTACACCACAATTAAATAGTGTGTCGGAGAGGAGAAACCAGACTCTATTAGATATGGTCTGATCACTTCTCGCCCACTCAAAATTACCTATATCCTTTTGGGCATACGAAGACTGCGATATACGTGCTGAACTGGGTTCCAACCAAATCCGTTCCTAAGACTCCCTATGAGCTTTGGACCGGTAAGAAACCAAGTGTAAGCCACTTGAAGATTTGGGGTTGTCCGTACATGTTAAAAGAACAAGTGCTGACAAATTGGAATCCAATACCAGTTGTTGCCTATTTGTAGGTTACCCCAAAAGCTCTATATGATATCTATTCTATGACCCAAGAGAACAAAAGGTGTTTTGTAGTCGAAATGCCTATTTCTTAGAAGAATATTGCATCCTGAACAATCATCGTCAGGAAATTGTTCTTGATGAGGAGAGCCTAGGAGTAGTGGGAGATGTCCCACAAGTTCCAAATAACACCCAACTTAGAAGATCTACCCGAGTTTCTAAACCTCCAGTTCATTACGGCTATGATCAAGAAAGTTACTTGATAGAAGCTACGATCAATGAAGAAGATCCCCTGACTTATATGGAAGATATGTTGGACATAGATTCCTTGAAGTGGGTAAATGTCGTGAAAGCCAAGATGGACTCAATGGAAACCAACAAGGTCTGGACTCTCGTAAACCCACCCCCTGGGGTGAAAGCAATTGGTTTTAAATGGATCTACAAGAGGAAGAAGGGCCCTGATAGGAAGGTTGAGACCTATAAAGTTCATCTTGTAATTAAGGAGTACATTTAGAAAAAATGAATTGATTATGGGGAAACCTTTTCGCCAGTGACCATGCTTAAATCCATACAGATCCTACTAGCTGTAGCAGCACACTATGACTATGAGATTTGGCAAATGGATGTCAAAACCCATTCCTGAATGGAGATCTTACTAAAAATATCGATATGCAGCAACCACAAGGTTTCATTACTGCAGGTCAGGAACACATGGTGTATAAACTTAACCGATCCATCTATGGACTTAAACAAGCTTCAAGAAGTTAGAACATTCAATTTGACTCTACTGTCAAACAGTTTGACTTTGAGCAAAATCTGGATGATCCCTGTGTATACAAGAAACCAGTGGAAGATAAGGTTATATTCCTAGTTCTATATGTAGACGACATTCTACTCATTGGGAATGATGTAGGAATGTTGACTACGGTGAAGGTATAGCTTTCGCAACAATTATCCATGAAAGATCTTGGAGAAGCCTCCTACATCTTGGGACTTCGACTCTATAGAGATAGATAAAAAAGGATAAGAGGATTATCCTAATCTACTTACATTGACAAGATTGCCAACAGATACAACATGGAGAACTCCAATAAGGGATTTGTCCCTTTTAAAAACGAAGTCACTCTCTCCAAGGGTATGTCTCCCAAGACTCCCGAGGAGATTGAGGGCATGAGAGAGATTCCCTATGCCTCTGCCGTAGGGAGCCTCATGTATGCCATGTTATTCACTCGGCCAGACATTACTTAGCTTGTGAGTGTAGTCAGTAGATACCAATCAAACCCAAGACAGGAGTATTGGATTGCTATAAAGAACATACTCAAATACTTTCGAAGGACAAAAGAGTTTTATCTGGTATTTAATGGTAGTTCACTATAGATCCTCGGGTATACTGATGCCGAGAGTTAGACCCATATGATAAAAAGTCTACATCTAGTTACATCTTCACGATGGGGTCCTATATAGTAAGAAAAATAATCCACGACCCAGGCCAAACACATTGCCGTAAGTGAGGCTACCTAATGAGTGAAGGCGTTCATCCTAGAATTTGGAATCCTACCATATCACCCATTCCACTGTTGTGTGACAACACTGGATATACAGGAAATTGTTAGTAGAGGTGACCTGCAAATTTAGAAGGTAACATCAGCGGAGAATGTGGCAGACCCATTGACTAAGCCACTGACATAGAAAGTGTTTGAGAAACACATTGACAGTATGAGATTGAGGCTTGTACCAGATTGGACCTAATTGCAAGTGGGAGCTGTTAGATAGCGTATGCCCTTAGTTCTAATCAGATTGATGTAGATATGCATTTATTGTAAATGAATAAAAATACATAATTGATTCATGTTATATTTGGTGTGTTTTTGTGTAATTACCCTTAAATTGGACACTTATGAGACTTGTGTTAGTTTAGAACGTTCTCAGTCATTGGATAGACATGGGGAAGTTTATCCTGCCAAGGCTGATATTAATGTGCTACCAAGTAAGTTGGAGTAACTTGTCTCAACTGCCAGGGTTAGACCCAAAGCACATGTACTGTGTGTTTGTTTGAAACACTGAACCCGAACCATTTTTTTAGTTATGCCCTGAACATTGGAAACTGGTTGGCAAAACTAGAAAGTTACACCTAACCCCTAGACTTAATTATGGTATTGCACTGGGTGTCGGATTGGACTACCTTTGATATGGCAATCAGTGAGATCCTTAGAGGGGGTCAAAACCTGGGTATGTTGGGGCATTTTGAGAATTCACTCGAGTGGGTGATCATAGTAACAGGATCAGCCCCTTTGTCGGACAAAGTGAATGATTGGGACTGCACTCTCTCTGATGGAAACCAAAAACTTCCGACAGTCGATTTCAAACTTGTTTAAGATTTGTTTTATGTTTTAAGAAAAAAGTTTGCAAAAGGCTTTAATTCCCGAGATCCATCCGAGTAGAGAGTGCAACACTACACCTTGCAACCGAGGGAGAGGTCCTCCCTTGTCGGGTAGTGTTTGATCATTAAGGGCTGAGAGGTTAAGTGTAAGACCATTTAGGGTTGTTATACCTAATGGGCTAATCTCATTTAAGACCATTGTCCTTGACCGTTCATAAGATGGTTGGACTCAATGACCATTTAGTGTAAATGTTGGGCCCATTAAGAACCCATATTGATGGACTCAAGGGTTCACTGTGATTAGCAGTGAATTCGGCCAGGCTTTGTCACAAAAGCTAGGCTGAACCCATATGGGCTTTTGTGAGGTCAATGTTGGGGTCCCATGCCATATAAAGAGAGCCAAATTGGCAAGAAACTACGTGAGCCACTTTCTTAATGGGCCTAAGGCCCATGATTAATTGGATTAATCAAGATGTCACATGACAACTTAAAGCAGTCATGTGACATGGGCGAATTTGGGTATGGATATGGGTTTGGATCAGTAGATAGGATAAGAAGATAAGTTTTATCCACTTAAAGAGTTCAGATCCAAATAAAGATTTGGATTAGCAAGCTCCTAATTGGATTAGGAGAGATGTTCTTTTAAGGTATACAAATGGAGGAGGGCGAACTACTCCAATTTACACACTGCTCTTAGTTTTCTCTCTCTCCTTCAGCTCTTGCCGCCCTAACCCTAATTCAACCTCCATTCTTGAACTAATAGAGATCGGTTCTGATATCTGATTTTGCAAGAAAACATCATATTTTTTTCATGCTCATCTCCCTTGCTTGATCCAAGCTATTGGATTGCAGTTCTTACTAAAGGATTGCGTTGCTGAACTAGCTTCACCCTAAGTTGCGTCATCTTCAGTGAAGGCTGGTTTGGGTACCCTCTTTGGGCGTGAACACCCACTTTGGGAACTACACATACGGAATCTGTATCAGGTATTCTTCTCCCTTTCTTTTGGTTTCACATCTGGTCTGGTTCAATGCAAGAACAATCTTTGAAAAATGCAGTTTTTCTAAAACTGGGAATGCGATTCCCAGAAGAGTGTAAAGAAATTTTAAAATTTCACCCTACCATCCTACATGGTTTGGCCATCCATGTGATGGATTTCCCCTTCCTTTAGATGTACTACTTCCTAATTAGTGATTTGGTACTTCGAAAGGTCATGGTACCCATATCAGGTTTCGGGAAACTCGTTCCAAATTGGGAATGACCCTATAGAGTGACTAAGGCATTGGGACTTGGCACCTATGAGCTAGAAACTCTAAAGGGAGGTCAGTGCCTTACACATGGAATGTTGAAAACCTCAAAAGGTACTACTTCTAGAGTTTCAAGCTCGTTAACCCAATTTGCTTCATTATTTTATTTCAATTTATTTCAGTTTTAGTTTGATTTAATTCGCTTAATTTAGTTTGGCCTAGTGAACTGGGAAACTCATCTTGGTTTTAGTTAACATTGGGATGGGTAACTTGGCCTTAAGTGGTCGGAACAACTTGAATGGAAAGTTGCTGAAATACCTAAATACCGCTCATGCAACCTCACTTTATGTAACCCAAGTAGGGAAACATTGTGACTAACTCGACTAGTTCAGATTAGTGTCAACCATTCAAGACAAAAACACGAGAAGACAGAAGAGAAAAATTTGCACAAGTACGAGCATTGAATAGAAAAGCTCACTTGATTACTTTAAAAGAAAAAAAAAGAGAGGATATAGTACATCACAAAAAAAAGAGAAAAGTATAGAAGAATAATGAAAAGTCGAGATTGTGGGCTTGAGGTACATCAGTTCGAAGTCATAGAAACAGGAGAAAAGTCCTAAGTGTTATTGGGGGGCATGCCGTCAGCCCCAGTCTCTTCTTCCTCATCTTCCTCTTCCTCCTTGGAATCCAGCTCCTTGTTGGCCCTCTTAAGCACATCCTCAGTAATAGTTTACTACTTCAACTTCCCCAAGTCACATTCCAAGAACAATTCAACTATGAGTTGTTGACAAATTTTGAAGCCCTTCTTCATCGAGGCCAATGCATACATGTCCCGATCTGTTTTGAACTCTTCTAAGGCAGTGGGTGAAGACCTTGGATTTGGCCACCTTCAGCTCCTCATGGAGCTTCATCCTCTGCTCCACTAGTTCAACCTCCTTTTGTTTGAGATCTCTTATGAGGATGGCATCAATTTTCTTGAGCTCCTCATTTTTTGGACATCTAGGCCTTCTCTTGTCTCTCTTGCTCCAAGGAACCAAGGACTGGAGTAGCTCCATCTCGGCCTTCAGCATATCAATCTCCTCCTTGGCCACTTCTAATTACCCTTAGGAGCCCTTTTCCTCTATCCTCACGGCCTTGCACTAGTGGGAGCTCGAGTCAGCATTCCCCATCAACACATGCCTGAGGGTGTTGACCTGAAAGAAGACCTCAAATTAGTCTTAACTCACAAAAAAGGGGAATACGAAAAAATAGAAGTACTCACCATCACAAGGTACCAGACAGTTTTCCTATTAAGCATGAGAAGGCATGGCTGCTCTACTCCATTAGATCCTTAAGGAGGATGACACGAGCATTTAGAATAATAGGATCCCCCAATTCCCTAGGGGCATCCTCCGATCGTTCCTTGACATTATCGACGTTGATGTGGATGACCTCGGTAGCGACCTACTTGGTTGCCCTGACCTCCTCTTTGACAACTTGAGAGGAGTTATCCTTTGCTACCTTCCTCTTTTTCCTTCTCAGGGTGTCAAAGACTCTAGTGGTGCTCATGTGCGACATTTCACCTAAAAAAGACAAAGCACCTATTAAACAACCAACCGAGGTGAAAGACAAATGAAGAAAAACTAAGTGTGGAGGAATGACCTACCTACTAGACTAAGCCGACTCGAATCAACATCTCCTTAGCCATGAAGTCCCCAACTTGTAACTTTTTGTTAACTAGGTTTTGTATTTAGGCCTTTAGGGCTCATCCAAGGTTTCCTCTCCTAGGTCAAGTATGGTTGTTCTCCACTCTATGATAAAGGGTCATATTCCCCAAAAGTCGATACGTAAAAGAACTTCCTCTTCCAGTCTGGCACCTTGAAAGGGAAGCCATGCAATAGTTTGAGCCCAGAGCGGTAGGACAAATAAAAGAATCTTTCCTGACTGAACTGTTTCTTTATTTGATAGAGGACGGTGAAGGTTTTAAGGTTTAGGGGAAGGTTGAATCAATGACAAGATGGCATTGTGCTGGTCAAGATCCTCACAAAATTCAAATGAAGCTAACCTAGGGTTTGTCTTAGTAACTAAGAACCTTGGGGATGAAGGTGTGGAAGGGAAACCTGAGACCGACCAGCAAGACTTGCTCGAAAACATAGACTTCATCCTCGCCGTGTTTTGAATGACACAAGTCAGAATTAGGGAGAAGGATTGCAAACTCCTCAAGAATCTAGTACCACTCCAAAATCTGCTAGAGATCGAAGGGGGTTAGCCGAGTTCTATTGAACTCAGACTTCCTTTTGCTAGAGGTTGAGGCCCCTTGATGGGAGCAACAGTTTGCTTTTCTCCCTTAGACTCGGAGCTCGACATATTTTAACAAATGGAAAAAGGGAAGAAAGGGAAGACTCACCTGAAGAAGGTTAGGACTAACCGACCTGACTCTGGCTATCCAACACTACCGACCTCTCCAAACTCTTTGATCTCGCTTCAAGCAACTTTGCAAGGAGACAAGTGATGAATGGACCCCTGACTCTGGTATTTATGGACAAGAACCCTGAATCATCAACAACTGAGGTCCATTCAATACAATGGCTCAAAGGGGCGTGACTTTTCATCTTTCAAGGTTAGTCGGTTTCAAACTCACGTGAAGTCTGCGAATACGTGCCACACGACTTGTCAGATGGCTCCAGACTAGTGAACCAAACCCAACATGGATCCATGAACCCGACCTCGAAGCGTCTGACAGAGACCATCCCAAACTAGGCTACTCCCTTTGCTCAAATTGTTCACCTCAAGCTTGGAAGCAAGGGCAATTGTCGTGTTGCAACCCGACAACCGTTTCTTGGCCCCTCGGCAACACACCTGGCAAGATGCTGGTTGTATGCTCCTCAATATATTAGCGTACATAATCTAAACAAGCTGAGACCTCGCTATAGAGCACATCAGTAGATCGGCATTTAGGCCCAAAACACATGACCACTCTGACTACTCTACGCTCCTAACCTACGTTTCCGACTTGGACCACCCACGACCCGACCTGGTGGCACATCCTTCTCCTTATCGACTCACGCTGGATAACAGCTCCGAGACATCAAGGACTTGATTGAATGTCCTTGCTATAGAGCATCAAGGACGTCTGACCCACATGGCACGTCCTTCCCCTTATCAACTCACACCGGATAACACCTTCGAAACATACATTGATATGACACCCACCTGGCGGCATTATATCTACTTTGCGAGGAACCAAATAAGGACAACCACGGTGCCGTGTGAGCGTATCCCGCAAGCAATAGATTAATGAGCACTAATGCACCGCATGTGTTGGTGGACACTCTACAAGTACTCTCTTGGTATGGTTCTTGCTCGGTTATTTTCCATCACCTTGTCAGCTTGATGCTTACTTAATAGATTGATTTCCTTGCCTGGATCACTCCCCCGGGCCCTCTGATGTTCTATCTTGTAGATCCAATAGCAACCCTATCACTGCCAGTAGGGACTCACGTTTTGACCATCATATTAAAATTTTGATAATAAAAATGAAAGAAAATATTAAGTTATTTATATGTTAATAAAATAAACATTTTTAACCTAACACTATTTATAAAATTTATCATTTCAAACATAAAATATAAGAAAATGATAAATAAATTTAATAATAGGCAAGAAATGGAACCGACTCAGTTATTAATCACGACAAACTCATGAAACCAGAATATGTGTGGAATAGCCCCAACCCATTGAAAATCCTAGATCTCATTATTCGTAAACATTTTGAATTGGATCCAGATTTTAATAGGTATATATGGTCGTTCTCTAGAGTCTCCCTGGATTTTTTTTGCTATGAAAGTAAGAAGTTGACAACAAACAAATTTTGTTCTCGACTGTTTTTAGGTTAAACCTTATTGTCATGGTTGGAAACAAGATTTACCATGTGGTCTATCAACTTTGCCTCCAATTTTGGGTATTCAAAGTGGTGATGAAGTTGTAGTTGTCAAAGGTAGTTTGAACGCGAGGCTGTGTTCGGTTGTAATGCAATTTTATTTGCATTAGTACAAATGTATGGGGTGCAAATGGAAAAAAAATGCAGATTTTGGTTTAATTTTGTTTTGGATTTTACTTTATTCTATTTTAATTTGGGTCTAATATTTACTTCATTTTTACTACAACCAAACAAAGTAAGGTAAAATTTGAAACAAATATCTATATTATTATAAAAAGTACGAATGAAGGTGTGGAACTTTTCTTGACTAAAGTGGCCACATTTGTTATTTAGTCCATCTCTAATAATGAAGGTTGAATCTCATTTAATCCCCCTTCATTAACTCTTGTATTTAAGGTATTAACTCACATTCTCTCTTACTAAATCCCATATTTAAGTTAATTTTCACCAATAAATACTATTAATTATATCTATATCCAATACATTTAATAATACAAAATCCATATATTTTAAAACTTACTCCAAAACAACCATTCTTTATCCAAGTGATGACTAAGCAATTCAACTATCCGAATCAAATTGGCTAATCCATGAAGTCATAGTTAGATAATGAAATTTTTAAATAGAAATGAATATAGAAAAATGCAAAGTGTAGAAAAAATAGACACATTTATGATATTTCTTTATTAACCAAATTAAAAAACAAGTGTAATAAACAAGAATTATTTTTATTGAAGGTGAAAATGAAATACATAATCTAAAACTAACCAAAAATGAAATTATTTTCCTCTTAAGCAGAGATCAATAATTCAACTTTTTGTCAAATCTGTCAACCTTTAATGTCATAATTAAATAATAATGAAAATTAATAAAATATAAAAAACACAAAAACAAAAAAAAAATACATAAATTTTACAAAAAAAAATATTTGGGCACATGAATAATATCCTATATTTATTATATTAAACAAAAAATAAGTATAAATAACAATATTATTTTACACACATAGAAATAAAAAAAAATTATAGAAAAAGTTGAACACATCTATAACTCCATATTTACACTACTATTAAAAATATGAATCAGATTGTGGAGCTTTCTTTCTGTCTAAAATACCCATTTTTGACTTTAATCCCTATTTAATTGTGATGTTTAAAATGTAGTTTGAACTACAGTTTTCACTTAATTCAATTCCCACTCTTTAAATCTTACATTTTTTGATAAATGAACAAAAATGAAATATACAATAAGAAGATAAAGCATTACAAAAAGAAAAGTCTAGTCAAGTGGGTAGGCCTCTGAATGATACCCAAAACTTTCAGCCCAATATGAGGTGCTTACCTAATTAGATTCAGATTTTGCAATCTGCATCCGATTCATAGTGAAGAACAAAAAAAATATAAAAATAAAAATACACGAATTTTATATTAAATTTTGGACATATTATTTCTATCATTATCATCACCTAGAATTAGTCAAACAAACTGTACAATCAAATTATTTGTACTATCATAATTTTGCATCGATGCAAATTTGCATTGCAACCAAACATAGCATGGGGAATATACAAGAAAAAAATTCAATCTCGATTTGGATTTTATACTGTCTATGATCCGACTGTGATAAAGGAAAAATATATCACTTAAAAACCCAAATCCATCAATTGATGATATTCATCAAAATTCACGGGGAACTTGTGTAACTTGCAGCAACGCCCAACAATGCCTTGTAGAGGTCAACAAGGTCAACCATTTTTACATAAATCCGGTTCGATCATTTCACTGTTCAATCGTAACTCTGCAGTCCTCACAAAACTGTGTTCACAAATATTGGGAATATCTCAATTTATTCATGGGAGTTGGGAGATATTCGTAATGCACAGCTGCAAGTGTAGATTCTGATGTGAGGACTGAATCCGATCTCGTTCAATCGATGCTGGCGCTACCCATTATTGAATGCGTCAATGCGTCCATTACATAAACTTTTATTAATTTATTGACGGTATCTGTCATTCGACGATATAAAATACAGGTGTAAATTCGCTTCGTAGGTAACACTATAATAAATAAATAATGAACGAACTTTGTTTGTTTACTTGTTTTCAATTTTTACTGTTATATATGTTAAAGCAACATTGGCGAAGAATTTTCTAGGACCGTTCGGTGAAGGCTCTGCTAATTAATTTCTAACGGCCCACAGCGTCGTGCATTACTTTCCATTCAATGTTTTATCTTTCTGTAGTGAATTAGTGCTGTTCTGGTCTGAAGTCTGAACTGCAAACTTAATTTGAAGATGAAGCATATAATATTAATACAATCTTTAGGCTGATGAGATTAATGGCAATTGGTACTCCCAGAAACCATGGCAGAGGCACTGGTTTCATCTGTTGTTTCAAGCGTGAAACCCTTGCTTCAAAGAGAGGCAGGCCTAGTGTTTTCAGCTCGTCAAGAGCTGGAAAAGTTGTCCAGCGCTTTTTCATCCATTCAAGCCAACCTCAATGATGCAGAGAGGAAAAAAGTGAAGGAAGAGGCAGTGAGAGACTGGTTACAAAAGCTGAAAGACGTAGCCTATGACGTGGATGACTTGTTGGATGAGTGGCAAACGGAAGTCATCAGGTCGACTGAAAGTTGGAGTCGGGTTCCAGATTTTGTGAAGCAGGTATGCAACCTCTTCCTACGTTGTTTTTGTATTGATGATCAAACCGACCAAGCTGTAGTTCATTTTAAAATGGGTATATCCAGGGGGCATAGGATAAAGAAGATAATAGAAAGATTAGATGTGATTTCCAGAGAGAAGATCAATTTTCAATTACGAGTTCTTTTGTAGATCATTTGAAGGTCTGTGGTAGGGATAGTGATAAAGAGTGCATAAAGGAGCTTTTGTTTTGCGAGAGTAGTAGCCGAACGGATTCCAGCACATTCCCAGTAGTCATTCCTATAGTTGGCATGGGGGGCCTGGGAAAGACCACTCTAGCCCAAGAAATATACAACGACGGAAAAGTGGTAAGCCATTTCCAATTGAGAATCTGGGTTCATGTGTCGGAGAATTTTGACGTGAAAAGAATTACAGAAGCAATTATAAACGACGTCACCGGGGATAATTGTGGGGGTCAGTTGAACCGGCTTCAGAAAGAGTTACGCAAAAGGGTAAAGAATAAGCGATTTCTTCTGGTGCTGGACGATGTGTGGAATCCAGATGATGACAAGTGGAAAAAATTGAAGCTCCCCCTGAAAGACTGTAAACAAGGAAGTAGGATTTTAGTCACAACTCGCTCCAAGAACACTGCAGCCATAATGGGTACAAATACAACCTCCGGATCCGCATATAATTTGCAGCCATTATCTGAGAATCATTGCTTGTCCCTGTTTAAAAAAATAGCCTTTGAAGGAGAAGAAAAGAAGGGCCATAAGGAATTCGAAGACATTGCTGAAGCCATCGCAAAGAAATGCGGAGGCGTGCCTTTGGCGATTAAGACCGTAGCAAGTCTGCTGAAATCCAAAAATAAGAAAACTGATTGGAAACACATCTTGAATAGTGAGATATGGGATTTTCCAGAGGTTGAAGATGGTATTTTTCCAGCACTCTCTTTGAGTTACTACGATTTGCCGCCTCTTCTGAAGCCTTGCTTTTCGTATTTGGCCATTTTCCCAAAAGATTACGAAATAGAGAAGGACAAGCTAATCAAGTTATGGATGGCAAACGGGTATATTAGGTCCGATCGACAACAAAAAGATATGGAGATAATAGGTGGAGAATATTTTGACAGTTTATTGGAGCGTTCATTACTTGAAGCTGTACAACAAGATCACGACGGCAACGTTGTTCGGTGCAAGATGAATGATCTCGTTCACAAGCTAGCCCAGTTTGTTGCTAAAGGTGAGTTTCTGATTATCGAGATGGGAGATCAGTCTCATCTCAAAATCGATGCCCGGCATTCCTCGCTTCTGGTTAGGCATCAGATGGAGAAATTTGTACAATTGCAACCAGTAGTTAGTTTACGTAGTCTTCTGTTCATTGTCTTCTCAAACATGAAGGTTCCGCATCCACCAGATCTATTTGACCATACCAGATCCCTTAGGGTGATGGATTTGAGCCACACTAAAATCGAGGAATTGCCAGCTTCATTGGGGAAATTGAAACACATTAGATATCTTGATTTCTCCTTCACATATATAAAAGAGCTACCGGAATCTGTGGGTAGCCTATTTAATTTGCAGACGTTGAAGCTTAATGAGTGCATATATCTATGTAGATTGCCTCAAGGAATGGTTCAAATGTGTAATCTCAGGCATTTAGAACTTGAAGGAACCGAGGAAATCAACTACCTGCCCAAAGGATTAATAGAGAAACTGGGTGTCTTTGCAACATTGTCGAGGTTCATCGTGGGTAGTGCATGTAAGATTGGAGAACTGAAACATCTTAATCTGGTGCGGGGCAAACTGAGAATAGAAAAATTGGAGAGAGTGGAGAACAGGGAGGAAGCCAGGGAGGCAGAACTGAAAAATAAGCAATACCTTGATGCTCTGGTCTTATGCTGTACAGATAAACGCGATGACGGGGAATGGACAGCGGTGGATAGGAAGGAAGTGGAGCGGATGGAAGGCGTGTTTGAAGGGCTCAGACCTCATACAAACTTGAAGGAATTGGAGATATTCAGCTACATTGGTTACGAGTTCCCTAGTTGGATGAAAGATTCCTCGTTCCAAAATTTAACCAAGGTTGCTCTGTATTACTGCAACAAGTGTAAGCAATTGCCAGCGCTTGGAAGACTCCCGTCACTTGAAGAATTATATATATGGAGAATGGAAGATTTAAAAATAATCGGTGACGAGTTTTATGGGGACGGGGATGGTGGGATTAAGGGATTTCGGAGGCTGAAGAAATTAACATTTGCGTTTCTGCGGAATTGGGAGGTGTGGGATTTGGGAGAGGACGAGATGCCATCTCTACTCGCGTTGATAATCATGGATTGCCATAAGCTCAAGGAATTGCCGAAAGTCTTCCCCGGTGGACTCAGCTCTCTAAACATCAGCGGATGTGCAGAATTGAAATCCCTTTCCGATGGGTTGCGACGACTTCATTCACTCAAGACTCTCGACATTTACGGCTGTGTACAATTAAAAGATTTGCCCGATTTACGACCATCAACCAAGCTTGAAGAATTGAACATCAAAGACTGCCCATTTTTGTCGAGCAAAAATAACAACGAAGGGGAGGAATGGCTCAAGATAGCACATGTTCGTCGAATCTGTATTGAAGGCAAGCAACTTCAAAAGGCAATCTCTCTCTCTCTCTCTCTCTCAAAATACAGAATTACAGATCCATTGTTGTTGAATTGCTGAGGCTAATTGCTCATCCCCGTTGGCATTCTAGATTAAGCATTAAAAAGTGTCTCATACTGTGCACTAATTGTTCTGGATTCATTGTTGGCTTACTGTGGTCTGTGGGCAGTGGCATTTCTCATATCCCAAATAAGCCTGAATAAAATTAAGAATTTTTCGATGAATTTTCTCTTTGCTTAGGTCCTTTAGCTTTAAATCTATCCAGTCCATCATGAAGTCATGGAAAGACTTATTTTGGATTTGTTCTGGGTTTATACCCATATCAGAAGCAATCCAAACAGCTCTATCTTGCATAGTTACAGGTGAAAACAAGCAAAAGACTTGCATAAACAATGAATTTATGCAACTCTTAGATTTCTTTATCATTCTATAGACATTTTTCACTAGCATGAAGTATCCGTTTTTGGTACGTTTACACATTCAAATTGTATCTTTGACCCAAAAATCTTGCTTAATAAGCAAGATTACCAAACAAGTTCTCAATGTGATTTGCTGCTCGCAGTTGTCTGCATCAGCAGAGGTCCAGTAAGGAGCAGCAGATGAAGAAGTAGGAAGAGAAGAGGAACAAAGAACACAGTAATACAAATTGAAAGAAGATGAAAGCTACTGCTGGAGACCCGTATAAATCGATCTCTTGCTTCTTGATGAATTCTGCCTTCTCCAATTACGTTTGCCTCTAAAATCAAACATTGTTATATTATATTTTGTGTCTTTGTATTTAAGCTAAAGAGACTTATGGTGTGGTATTTTGTTGTACTTTGAAAGATCAGCCTCGGCTAGCATGCTTTGACCGGTAATATATTCTCTAAACAAATTTACTTCTACAGCATTGGACAGGAAAGTTGTACCACTAGCAAACATTATAAAGCTTAACAAAAGCAACAAAAAAAATCGAGGGGGAAGCAATTTTCCATGCAGGAGGCTTGGCAAATGACAAAATTCATGTGAAGAGTGAATATAAATAAACCTGACTAAGTCAGGTTGGAATCTGGGTTAGAGTTGAAAAGTTTCTAAACCTTCGGTTAGGGTAGGGTTGAGGCCTTGGCCAAACCGGTCCAACCCCAAACCCAACTCGTATTCATATTATATAAAAATGTATTTATGTGTATGTATCAAAAAACAGTTTAAAGGATTTTTTTTTAACGCATGATAACGATGTCCTTATATATAATAATGTTATAAGTACTCAATTGAGCTTGACCCTTTGAGTCTAGGAAATAAGAATACTTGGCAAAAGGAAGTATAGATGTTGGGCCGACCCAAATTTTTTCCGGTTGGATTAGGGTTATTAGGTTGGGTTCAACAGCTTGTGTTGGGTGAGGGATGACCTCAAGCTGACCTAATCAGGCCCGACTTACACTAATTGGAGTCATACATCTCTCAATTCATAATGCAGGTAGAGAGTGGGTAGGAAAAGTGAATAGAAAATCCTTAGTGCTATCAAACACTTGTATTTATGACATACTGTGGCAAGTGAGTTGTGCCAGACCCAGCCCAAACCCCGGTGTCGTACCATGCTTACTCATGCAACCAATGTTAATTTTCATCGATTTTGAGCTCTCAACTGAGGGAATTAGAGTAGATGAGTTGAAGGTTTCAGCAGTCCATGAGTTGCCTACACCTAAGAATTAATTTATACGAGATCAAAGGGTTTTCATGGCCTTGGTTTCTTTTTACAAGGGATTGATCAAAGACTTTAGTAGCATCATCGTCCCAATCATAGATTGTATGAAGAGGAAGGAGGAGTTGTAATTGATTGAAGTAGCGTAAGCATCATTCTAATTGATTGAAGGGCCGGGTATCTCTCATTACGATGTCCTAGACAAAGGTGTTTGATTTTGATTATATTTCAAATGGATGTATTGGTTTTTCTTCAAGTTTTCAATCCACTTGTAATGAAGAACACAACGGCGATGACTATTTATTCAAAGACCAGCTATATACAGATTTCTTTCTTTTCCATTGGTTTCTAAGTCCCTTCGTTGCTGTTATATATATTAGATTTGTTAATCTCCGTTGCATCTATTAGATTTCTATCAAGTTAGAGTGGAAGAGAGGTGATGAGAGAGAATTATTCTGTTACAAATTATATGGAAATCTTAAGGCTCAGTTTGGAAGGAGTATAAATACAAATATGTACAGTGCAAATACATACAAAATACAATATTTTACACTTTATATATTTGTATTTGTACGCCAGCTATTTTTATTTTAAAAAATAAAATCATGACCTCCAACACCGCCTAAAAATTTGTTTTTGTTTTTAGAAATCATGATTCCGATTATTTGGAAAGCATGATTTAATTTTAGAAACAAATCCATCCATCTTGTTTTTACTTCTCATCAAAACAAAAATCATTAGAAAAATCCAAAAACAAAGTTAAAGAACGTACTTTTGTTTTCTTTCTTTCTTTCTTTCTTTTTGTTTCCGCTGATGTGGTAATTCTGAAAACAAAACATTTAATCGTTGAATACCCCCTAAATGATCATAACTTTTGATGTTGTTCAATCCGAGGTGGTGTACAAACCGAAGTTGCAGTCAGATAGCCCTTGCCAACATGGTGGAGCCGAGGTTGGAAGGACGTGGCCGCACTTCAAGACCTGTGATCAAGAAAGGATGTTAGAGGCCTAAGGAGTTATCCCCGGGTAGGCATTTTGACGGCCAAGTCAGTAGAAGGTGATGAATGGTCGGGCCGAGCAATGAGGGTGCTGGTCCGAGCAGAGTAACAGTATGAGTGCTAAAAGTTGGAATCCCTTACCTTGAGCGGGAGATACCTTTTTATAGCCAAAGGTTTGTGTTCTAGTCGGATTAGGCTTCCGGGGTTGCTAGGATGAGGTTAACCGTCGAGGTCTTTGGGATAGAGTCCTAATCCCCAGAAGAGTTGTCCTCATTCCTCCTCCTGTTCTTGGTCGTGCTTATCCACTGGTGTGGTTGTGGAGTCGGCATATGCCACGGATCTGGCCGGGTGGTGCCGACATGGCCAAGGTGGCTGGGCGGCCACGTGACATTTAAGGCCAGCTCAACCATGACCCGAACACCACTCCCCCAATTGTAAAATCGAGGGATAAAGTGCTTGGCCTAGGTGTCGCGTGGCAGGGTGCTTTAGTTCTCAGCTGAGGAACTTCAAGTTGGAGTCTTGGTTGAGTGTCTGGTCCACTTAGTATTCCTTGGCGCTTGTTAGAGCTTGGAGTCCGCACATTGCG
Source organism: Nelumbo nucifera (assembly GCF_055504915.1). Lineage (NCBI taxonomy): Eukaryota > Viridiplantae > Streptophyta > Magnoliopsida > Proteales > Nelumbonaceae > Nelumbo > Nelumbo nucifera. The sequence continues at coordinate 18,285,047 of NC_142649.1, forward strand.
GGATGCAACTAATGAGTTCTTTGATCATCAACTATGAACTTCGAGAATTATAATTTCGGAATCGAACACCTTTAACACACTATAGGCTTGATTACACTAATAGATGTTTTTTTGTGCATCCTTTCTACCTAATTACTTTTAAGAGTCTTTTTTTCTACAATTACATTTTAAGAGTTAAAGAATCTTACAATCAAGGTTTTAAAAATCGGGTCAGATACAGAACTATTTTGGGGATCGGTTCCCAGGTCGAACAGTCCAACGGTCTGGTTTGAATGAACAACCTATTTTGACTTCAAAATAATTAAAATTTAAAAATGGCCAAAAATCAGCGTATGGATTGACAAGTCAATGGTTCAACCACTCGGATCAGCTGATCATTGACCAAATCAACGGTTTTTGGCCTAGGAGTGATTTTAGGGTGAAAAGAACCGATTGCTTGATTGGTCTCAGGTCAACCGGTTCAACTATCAGGTCCGGTCTAGTTTTCAAAGCCATGCTTAAAACAATAGAGTTAACCCTATGTTTTGTTGGAACCTACTTTTTCTTTCAAACCAAACATAGCCTAAGAGTAGAAACTAAGGCAGTGTTTGTTTGTGGTACATGTAAATGCACTTCTACACTAAGGAATATAGTTTCAATCACATTTAGGAGAGTGTAAATGAGGAGTCGATTATTGAGGTTATAGTTTTACATTGAAAAAATCAATGTTAGCATTGCATAATTATCAATGTAAAAACTTAGATGAATGAAGTCTTACATTGATTGATTTATGATGTATATTAACACCACTCGGCACTATCAAATCTATACTATATATATAAATCAAAGTAGTCCATGTCAGCATGCCTCTCCTCTCTCCAAACTTCCCTTTTTGCTTTCTCCTTAACTTTTCCTCTCCTTTGACCTTTCCACCTCTCCCATTATGCCAAGTTAGCAGCCCTCTTTCTTTCATGTTCAAGATATCACCTCATAAAAGTATTCCTAAAACAGGAACTCTTTTATTACGTTTTTAAAACAGGAAATATGTCATTTTTGAAATTTGAGAAGAGTTAGTTTCTAATGATCTTTTCTTTCCTTCTATAGTCAATATTCCCAATCTCCATTCTTCTTCCCCCAACCAAAGCTATTCCCAATCTATTCCTATTTTTTCTTCTCCTTCCCCAATCGTGAACTACCATGTGTGTTTGTTCACTTATTATTCTTTTTGTCTTTTCTAATCACAAACTATCTTTTTTTCTTATGATCGCTGAATGTTCAAGGGCATTTTTATGAACAAACTACTATGTGTGTTTGTTCTGTCTGCTTTTGTGTTTTATCCATCCATCCCATTTCTTTCTCTCCCCAATCCGACCAAGTCGACAATGATGCAGCGATTATGCAGAAAGTCTCTCTCAAAAATTTCTCTTTTGTCATGGAAATAAAAATCAATATAAGAGGGAACCGCATTGGTTTTGCACATGCATGGATGAGGGGAGAAGAACATAGGTGGGGAACAAGAATTCTCTATGATTTTGAAATAGGAATTAACAATGATGGTTCACTATTGATTCTTTTTTTATTCTCTTTTGTTTTGCAAGTTGATGTTTGTCTTGTAGAAAAAAAAAAAGAAAAAAAATAACTCCAAGGCCCCGTTCGCTCTTCAGTAAGTTACTTAAGTAAGTTTTTCCTATGAAACACTTACCCAAGTAAGTGTATTTACCCATGTTCTTTTATTTCCCAAGTAAAAAAAGGAAATAACCATTTTAACCATAAAAATTCATTATAAAAAGGGGCATTTTTGTTCCATTCAAGTGTTGGAAACTTTCCCCCTAAGTGGGAAAGTTATTTACCCACCTAGGAAATGAGTATCACTTACCCAATTAAGTGATACCTAAGAAAATAAACATTCCCTGGTCTCCACATTAATCTAAAAAAAGAACATGGGATTCTTGGTCAATGGGAACCAAAATCCCATTGACCAACTTTTTCCATCTCAAAATCTAAAAAAAAAAACCGCCCCCTAAATGTTTCTTGGTGGATAGGTTTTTATTTTTCTTTATTGTTGGGTTAGCTTTTACGGTTTAGAATCATAAAAGTTTTAACTATTTATGTTCATTTTATTGAATAATTGATTATAAATTGGTGAAACATGTCTACAGGATGGTGTCTGGAAAGAATTTTCTGATAGGAAAAGGAAGAATGTCTAGAACATCCCACATATAAACTATTCACAGGATTCACTATTTTCTACGAATGACTCCTATTGAGATAATAAAACCATCACAGTTCATTTTTCCCCTGTTTAAATAGCTTGATGTCAACTGCCTTGACCGAACTTAAACAACTTGAAAAATTATCATGGTTCCATTGTTATTTATTTTTCAAAATGCTTCCTAGTAGAACCATTTGATCTTTTGAAAAGACTATTAATGATTCACTTTTTTTTTGTGATCTTGCGTATAATAAAACCACATCTCCCCTGTTTAAATAGCTTGATGTCAACAACAGCCTTAAGTGAACTCAAACTGCCATTGAATTACTACCATGGTTCTACTGTTGAATTCACTTTAGATTTTATCAAATAATCTCTAAATGCAAAATAGGTTTGCTATTTAAATAGCTTGAATTCACTTTAGATTATATCAAATAATCCACCACATATGTTTAACATTAGCAGTTTGGTAAAAGGTTTTGACCTATATAGTATGGTTATTGACGACGGGTAATTTGGCTCGACCTATCAACACCTGGATATGTGGAAGCGACCTGCTGACGGTCTGTCCTGCCGATGTTATCTCAGCGAGCTAAATCAGCTCGGGTACTTCAGATACCTCGGCCAAGACTGAGGTCCGAGCAACTCGTGACGGTCTGTCCTGCCGATGTGACACGTAGCCAAATTCTAGAAGCTAACCAGCTATCTTCGAGCTCTTCGGGATCACGCCGCACATATGCAAGCCTTATCCTTATCTTGCCCGAATCGGATGGAATCAATAAGCCTTATCAGCTAATACGAAATCCACCTCCTAATGCGGAACGAATTCCTAGTAGCATGGATCGGGGATCTCGAAGGTGTTTCATAAGACCTACGGCATTTCACCTATATAAGGGCACCAATCCCAAAGACACAACGTACGTGCATTTATTTGCTCACTAGCCTTTTAGCATACAAATTTTCAGCTCGCACACAAAGTACTAACTTAAGCATCGGAGCACTCACATTGGATAAGCCACTCCGGGTCCTCTGAGCCTTCTTATTTTACAGTTTGATTGTCCAGCAAAGCGGACCAACATCTAAACTGCCCTCCAGCTAAGAGCATTCAGATCGCACACCATCAGTTTTCTCCGTGTTATATTAAATTCGAAGAGAATCGTGGATGGTTGAAAAGTTAAGGATTTTTTGCGTTTTAGGATGGGAATGAAGAAAGAAGGCATTGTAGGTATGTATTTCTACCCTCTTCGTCCCAATGTTGGGGATTTGTTTTATTTCAACTTGGTTTGTCGATCCATCAAAATGCAAGAGTATCCTTTTTTCTTTTTATAAATTATGGTTGAGAAGTTATCCAGTGTCTAATTTTTAACCATAAATTAAAGCAAAGCTTTTGATAGTTAACATTTGAAAAGGGAAATGTACATTATCTAATTTATGGGGCTAATATTTGATGGATTCAATAAAAAGACTGTCATTTATCCACAAACAAAAAACGCAATAGATTATTGAAAGAATTAGATTAGTTTCAGTTGTTTGGTTTTAGTTATAGATATTCAATTGTAAGTAACCAATGTAGAAATCATGTTATCATTGATTATTTGGAAAAGATAATACCACCCTAATTTATATATATATATATATATAAATTCTATTTCATATTTTAATATATCTATTCTTTTATACATGAAGGTTTCATACTATCAACTTGGTTCAGAACCCATTTTTAACTTCTAACAGCTATCCCTGAATTATGTAGCCACTGGCATGAAAAATAAAGAAGAGACAGAAATACAATTTTTTTGGTTAATCCTAATTTTGTGAAGGAAAAATGACAGAGAAAAGTTCAACAATAGACAGGGGAAACTCATGACAATGAAACCCTACCAGGTTACCACTCAATATTTTACTTTTGATATTTTACTATAGAATTATCATATTATAGGATACTTTTGTTAAGATATTGTAAGGGTTATGTGAGATATTTTTCTTTGAAAATAAGATTAATTTGAAATTGTGAGTGCAATAATTTGAAAATAAGTAATAGGATGCAAAAATTATTAACAATTTTGTAGAAACCGATAAAATAAGGTAAATTTTCTAAAAAAAAATCAAAAGCTAACAACAAAAATTAGAACCTTAATTTTTTAAAATTAATTAAAAAAATAAGAGAATTTTTCACTAAAAATAACAATTTTTTAGTACATTAAAAGTAATATTTATTGAGAAAAAATTAAAATAAAAAAGCAACAAAAAATATAAATAAGAGAAATTTAAAAATCAGCAACTTACTTTACACAATTAACTTATTAATTAAAATAAATTAAATAACTCGGTTTTATCAACTTACTCTAAAATTAGTAAAATTAAGTTTATAAATTTTATAAAAAAAAAAGTAAAATTTAAATAATTAAAAAATTAACATAATAAAAAAAATGTTAACAAACTAGTTAACCGCTTTCATCGGTTTGGTATCGGTTTGATCGACTTTTTGAAAAACCGAACTAATCGATTCTGTTCAGAAAACAATACCGAACCATGAGCACCCCCTACCCTACCTCGACAGCCCTAAAACCATTTCCGGCCCAGGATCCCGGCCCCGCTTGGCCCATGGACATCCATCCCTACGATGGGAGCATCTTCATTGTAGCCTAGTGCCAACACATGGGTCGTCAGTCGTCACTCGTCATGGGCCTCAGGGCCGCTCCAACACATGGATCCAACTTTGGATGTTCAACCTGAAATCCATCAATAGGCACATAGGCTAGAAGGATCCATCGAAAAAGGATTGAAGACACGAATTTGTGCGCAACGTGTCAGAAGGAAAGTGTGTTCCATTGTAAGAACCCACTCCTGGAGTCGTAGGGGCATATCCACTTGTTACCCACGCTGTCGAGATTCTATTGAGTGAATCCACATGTAAATATCTTGGCAAGTGCTGATTCACCCTATTCAAATTCAATTTACTAACACGTAACTAATGCAGACAACACGTGTCTTACCTCAAAATTTAATCCCTTTCAAGTGCAAAATGTAAACACCGCTCACCGCTCCGGTCTCTCTAGTCTCTGCTTTAAAAACCCTTCCCTTGCCTGACTCATGTGGCTTATATCTGCTACTCTTTATCTCATACGCAGCAACCATCGAGGCATCGAACCCACTAGCTAGTTAGCAATGGCTTCTCAGAAAGCTATCAACAATAAAACCAACCGGGCTGGTCAAGGAGATGCGGGAGAGCCGCAGGGTAGTAGAAAGATTGAGGTGCATCCTGAGCAAGAAAAAGTGCCATATGTCACCAACAAATGTGATGCAGCAGCTGATACACCCGATACAGAGAGAGAATCTCAAGCTGAGAAAGAACAGCCCACGCTGGAGGAGATGGGCAAGTACCGAGCGATAGCCCAACAGAGTTCCATAGATGCGATCAGGAGAGCAGAGGAGCGATATGAAAAGGCGAAGGCATCGGCTGCGCCTGCGGCGGGACTAGAAGCAGAAGGAACCAAGGAGTCCTCCTCTACAGGGGACGCCACTTCTTATGTGGCGGAGAAGGGTGCCAAAGCCATGGACACAGTCAAGCAAGGAGTTCAAAGTGCTGCAAAATATGCATCGAGTAAGGGTGGCGCTGCCAGGGACACAATTCTGGAAAAAAACCAACAAGGCTATGGTTATGCCAGGGACAAGGCTCAGCAGGCCTATGTTGCCACTAGGGATACTATGGCGAGGGGGGCTGGCCAAGCCAAGGACGCCACCGTCGAAGGCAGTAAGAAGGCAGCAGGGTACGCAGGCCAGAAAGCCGTGGAAGCGAAGGATGCGGCCGTCAGAACAGGTTGGGCTGCAGCACACTACACATCGGAGAAAGCTGCTGAGGCGGCAGAGGCAGCTGCAGCTTACACGGCCAAGAAAAAGGCCGAAGCCGACCCAACAACGGTACATCACCAATTCACCAACTAAACAACTGGGGTTTTAGAAAGGATAAGGTCTGCATTGCATGAACAATTGAACCGAGTTTGAATTTGAAATAAAGTTGTTAGCAAAACATCCTCACGCCTCGTCTCCCCTCATCCACTCCTGTTGTGTACTCTTCTATATATGTCTATCTTTCCGTTGTATAACTCTCTGTAAACAACACACTATATATATTCAATACAAATAAAGTTACAAACCAACACCTAAATATCTATTGTTAGACTGTTTTCATTCCTTCAGCTTAACTAGTCCGAAAGAAGTTATCAAAGATGAGCTTAGCTTAGATGCTTGGGCCTTTGGATGAGAACCTCCACTGCACCACACTTAGCACCCAATATTATGTCTAGGATGTTCAATTTCATAAATGACACTAATTTCATTTAACTTCCTTTTTACAGAAAGAGCTCGGAGCGACGGCCAATGGCGAATGTTTGAGTGGTGGACAGGATATTATTACAGAATTTAAAGAAAAGATAGCCATCCAGATAGGACCAACATGAGAAAAACAGGGACTCGATCATAATTAAAGAAGAAACAGGTTGAAGGTGGAGCTCGGAGTGACGGCCAATGGCGAATGTTTGAGTGGTGGCCAGGATATTATTACAGAATTTAAAGAAAAGATAGCCATCCAGATAGGACCAACATGAGACAAACAGGGACTCGATCATAATTAAAGAAGAAACAGGTTGAAGGTGGATTATTGAATGCTGTTGGCGAAACTGTAGCAGAAATTGCACAAATATGCTAAAAGATGTCGTAGTAGGACGAGCCAGAGAGAAAAGAGTAGCTGCTTTTTGCAAATAGAACGCACATAGAAAGCACATAGATTTATAGATGGAAGAAATATGAATGAATTTGAATTTAAATCGCTATAATGCTGCATAAAAGCAACCATGCAAGGTGTTTGTAATCTTTACAGGAAAAACTGGTTAGTAATACAGTAGAGTGGTTTTCGACTTTTCGTTTGATACAGGCTAGCAAGCTGTAGACCTGCAAACGAGCTTCGATTGCTGCTGGCTTTGACACTGTACGTGGCATGACCTGGCTTTATCTCTTAGTTCTTGAAATGCACGCATTGTTTCCACATCGAATCCTCCAGCGAACTGGTTTTAAACACACAGATGGCAACGATTAGAGATCAAAACCAAGGAACCTAGGAATCAAATTACGAAATTGTTGAACAGGGTTATAATTAAAAGTCGTGTACCTGATGGACTCGAAAAGCAAACCTTACTCCTTGGAGCATCAGCTCCTCTTCCTCGGGACCACCACCAACATTTTCTAACTCCGCGGATACTCTCTTCATGTATTTCATTGCCAGCTTCACGGATGCAAGCTTGATCTGCATCTCAATAAATCAAAAGCAAAACTCTTCAATCAATTAGAGCAAAACTCAACTAGAAGGGTAAAATATCTACCGACTACAATGTGAAAACTAGTAGTTTAAAACAGGAACACCAAAGCACACATCAGTGACATATGTTTGATTAAACGTCAACTGTAACTGCAACTTTAAAGAGGTGCAGCATAAGGTTGGATTATCCATGTAGTCCAGTTCCCTACCTACTAAGCCTAACCCCACTAACCATAATCCAAGTCTGTGCTCAAATCAGCTACTACCTTGTAGCCCGGGACTAAAACCTTGAATCACGCACGGCCCGACTATAAAATCAGGTTTCATATTTTTTTCTATCACTTGTTCACTTATTAGATATTATGGTAATTATGGTAGTTACCTCTACTCTTATAAAAAAAAAAAAAGTGATTCAATCTTAGCATACTTTTCTAACTCAAATAAAAGACACACAACAAAGGTCTTCTAACATTAGGTTGATAGAGTAAGCATACTTCACATGCACCCATCCCCATCTCTTAATCCCCAGTAATGTGTAAATGTAATATGTAATACCCCCGAAAAAAAAAGTACATACATTGGGTTGAGGCTGTTTTCTTAAATTAAAAATAAAAAAGTTAACCAAAATTTACCATATGAATTTTGGGTCCCAAAGAAAATACATCCAAATAGCGGGCTTGGGCCCATTCAAAATTTAACAAATGCCAAACTCAATCCAACCCAAGTTGCACCCCCAAGTATCAACTTCTTTTTTTTCAAGCGCAACTTGTATCATAGTGGAAAATTTTTTGTTTTACTGAACTAGTTTTCTTACAAGATCATAAAATCATATGCATGCTCAGTGTGCTTACTAATTTTCTTTCCGGGTCATCAGATCATCAACCCAATATGCATCCAATCACCCCTAATCATTGTTTATAATAATGTTAAATGTCATTTTATAGAGGATATGTTATATTATAATCCAGTTAGATTAGACAAATCCGATAAAAATAAAGTGCCTTCTGGTTCTGGGTCCATTACATTCGGACCAAGACATTTTTCTCGTCAAAACTGGATCCGGGTGTATTAAAACCTGTCGCACTGAAATGAGTTTCCAGTTTGTGATTCTGTGAAACGTATGCCTCCATACTTTTTTCCATAAATTAATCATCTTTTTTTATTTGTCTGTATTTGCATGCTATTCATCAGGAATAATAAACTTTTTCATCATAAAAAACCATACGACAAAGCATTAAAATATAAGTAGGTCTGTAGGTCCAAAGAAGTATATACGGTACCTGACTAACAAATCCAGTTTCTAGCATCCATTCCGTGGGAATATGAAATCCTTTGTATCGGTTTGTTGCCGTCTCTCTCATACGTGATAGATTATATACTCCATGCTCTAATCTGTTATTATTAGATCAAAAGCGTCAACAGTAGTAACTCGGTGGGTCTCGCTAATAAGACGATGAATTTTTTGTCAATTTGAAGGGAATGGGGAGAAATTTTACTTTTCAAATAGAGCTTGCATTTTCTTGAGTGCTGGGCCGCAGGGCTGGCGACTGTCATCCCTGAAGGAGGAAGCCTCGGCTTCGAGCTTCTTAAGATCACAGTACCCAAAGGCAGCTTCTCGCAATGCGTCGGCCTTGTGCTCCGGCCAATCGAAGTGCTTCAGGACTGCTCTTTCATCCACCTGTTTGAGAAGAAGAAGAAACACAGCCACAGTGTGAGGAGAGATTTTGGAAACTCGATAGGTGTTAAACCTTCCAATGATAGCGGGTCTGCAGAAAGCAATCAAGCATACCAAGTACGATAGTTCGTCGTCGAGCCACTTGACGAAGGGGACTACATCTTCAATGTCTGTAAAAGCCGCATTCTCAACTTCCTTTATCAAGAATCGAATAAAATCTCCTTGAGTCTCCACATCTGTTTTAATCTGTACAACCAACGCAAAGTCAAAAAGAGAATATAAGAACTGTAATTTCAAAAAGAAAACCGTGATCAATCCACTGGGTATAGTATCCCACTGATTAGTGATTCCTAAAGATCTTTAATTTGAACCAGTTTTTTCCACCAAATGAAGTGTTTTCTGTTCTGCCAAAGAAGGGCATTTTGGGAATTAACAGCACTACGGGAGTTGGGGCCAATTTGTCTCTTTTCACGGTTCACGAGTTCCCCAGCAAAGCGGACACCGGACAGTGGACTAGAAAATCTAGAGAGGATGTAAAGTACTAAAGTAGGGAGTCATATAGGCAGATAAAAACAAAAGCATAGGGGTGTTAAGAGTCATTTCATCATTCTTTAATACAGACAGTGGCATTGCTGTAAATATGGAAACGGACAAGGCGGAAACAGAATGGTACTGGCACTTACAGCGAGCAAGTGAGTGGACCGGTTCTCGATTTCGCCGATCATGTTCCGCGCGTTAGCCGCCGCCGGAACTTCCGGTAGCCCCGCCCCGGAGTCCCTCCTTGAATCCCTCCGCATGAGAGAGTGATAGAACTCCACCACCTCCGGAACTCGTCTTACTTTTGAAGGCGCCGCTTTCAATCCCATCGCCGGCAATGGAGGCGGCGGTGGAGGCGGTGGTGCCGCTTTGGCCGGCGGTGGAGGCGGAACTGGAGGAGGAGGAGGTGGTGGTGGTGGTGGAATAGCCGGTTGTTTCGTCTTTTCCGTTGAGTCGATGCTTTCTACAGTCGAGGAAGAACTCGATGGCGAGGGTGGTGCTGACGCCGGTTTTGACGATAACGACAATGAGAGTGACGAGGAAGGTCTAGGCGGTGGTTTTGGAACTCTAGGAGCTCGACTTTTCACAGTAGTACTCGTAGATTCCGATACATCGGATGTTTCTTCTGCATTGCAGCGAGGTTGCTGCACTCTTTCGCCTTCTGCATCTTCTTTCTTCCGATCTGTAACTTCAACCTTCTGAGCATCTTGATTCGGAGCAATGTCCGTCGCTTTCGGAGCCTTCCTCAAGTTCTTCAGTAGATTCGACCTCGCGGACACATCTATTAAGCCCTGAAACCTCTGTGAGGAAGAGCATTCGTCTTCCCCTGTTTCTCTGCATATTAACCTCTTGGAGTCCATTCGATTTTGCTCCGAAAGAGTTCTCTTAAGTTCCGTAATCTCTTGTTCCATTTCCTTCATCTTCTTTTCGCTTTCACTCCGTTCTTCGATGATCTTCGTTCGTAAGCTCTCGAGCTCAAGTCTCAATCTCTCATTCTCAGTTTGCAAACTCTTTCTTTCGCTTTCTTTCCTGTCTTCGACCGTCTTCCGTAAGTTGTCGAGCTCCAGCCTTAAGCTGTCGTTCTCAGCTTCCAAGCTCTCGATCCTCTTCGCGGACTTCCCAAGCTCGGCATCCTTGGACGAGATTTCGCTCTCTAAAAAAGGGACAATTGCAGCGGTCTCCTTCAAAAGCTTATGCTCGAGAAGCTCAGTCCTGAGACGAGATTCCTTCTCGCGCAACTGTTCGACGAGACGAACGAGCTCCGAAACGTCTGGCGGTCGAGGCTGGACTTGAGCGGAAGAGCGAGGGAAGTAGACGCCGAAGGAGCGAGAGAAGACAGCCTTGGGAAGAGCTTTTGCAGAGCTAGGAGGAGCTTTTGCGGAGCTAGGGGAGGGGCAATACTTGGGGGTCTCAGGTTGTTTAGGAGTTGCAGGAGATTTCTGCAACCCCATTGCGGCCTTGACCTTACCTGCAACCATTGTGAGACAGAGCTAAACGTGAGAGCTGAGAGAAGCTCTATCTTTCCCTCCCTCTGGTTCAAGCCTCTTTCCGCTGTGAAGCTCAATCTTCCGATTCTAATAAGTTGGAGCAGAAGACGAAAGCTCCAAACACATCCTTCTGAAACTGGGAAAACGAGGGCTGCAGCTTGGAGGTAGCGAGAGAAGTTTTTCTCTTGTCCTTTCGCTACGAGAGCAAGGGAGATAGAGAAGCAGAATACAGAAAGAGGCGTTGGATAACGTGAAGAGAGAGAAAGAGAGGGAGAAGAAGGCTCAGATGACGAGGAACGGTCTTATTTCTTTTTTGGATCCAAAATTTGAAAAATAGGAAAGGAATTAAAGGGGGTGGTATCCAACGAGCGCGCTCTCATCGGGTATTCAATACGTGGTTGTTTCTGAAATAGTGAATAGTGAATACCGGTTCTTTATGGAATAAAGGAAAAGCTTTTCTGCCTTACATAATACATACCATATCAGTATGTCTGAACTCTGTATAAGGTAGGGCGCGCATCAGTTGCTCAATGAATGAGAGCGCTCTCATAAATAATGGCTCAAAATAAGAAACCAAGAAATAAATGAAGGTGGGAAAGATGGTGAAGTGAAACCAACAAAAGCGACAAGAGACAAGGGTAGAGTACTAGAGTGCGGTGAGGTGAGATTACCGATTACTCCCGTGTAAGGTGTAACGGTAGAGAGTAATTAATCGCGATATTTTGAAGGGAATTGGTGCGAGATTTATTACATTTTGAATTGAGTGATGGCGGCATATGTTGTTGATCACCAGGGACCAGGCAGGGTGGTGGACCGTATATAGAGTATCTAATCTCGTGCACCGTACACGTGAAGGAAGGATAGAAGCTGTTGTGAACCGTTGAGTTACTATTTTATTTGGTGTTTCTTGTCTCTTTAACTTTTTATCTTGGCCCGGAAGGAGAGGTGAGTGAGTTAAGACTGGAACCCTTGCTTAGGAATGGGATGGGGGCCACTTCTTTTACTCCACATCGCGCACCTAAACCACGCTACAAATATGCGTTTACTCACTTCAGTATTCTACTTCTAAACAACAATCTTCTCGCCGGTTTTACCTAGGAGTTTTGTAGTGTAGATGAAAAATTAAGTGATGTGGGTAAAGATGTAATCATGTAAGTTAGGCGGGTTGGATCAAATTTTAGCTCAACTTAGGTCTAATCCTAAGAATTGGACTTAAAGCCTCAGCCCAGTTCAAACATGAGGTCAAACTTAATTATCCAACCTAAATCAAGTCTTCACTAAAATGTCAGGCACTCGGGTTGCGCCTGGACCCGGGCTAGACTTGGATTGGTTAAGAAGCCCAACACTCCAAATTAAAAATTAATATACATTTATGTGTATGTGTATAGAAAAGATACCTGGAATTTTGATAAGTTTAGTGTTAACTTCAACCCTCAAATGTAGAATAAAATAATTCTATTAATCTAAAGAACCGTCAAACATAAAATTTCACCCATCACTATTAGAAATTAATAATATCATGTAAATCTTGCCATACAACCATTAAGTAAAAAATTTCCTTAAAGTTAACTTCCAAGTTGATGATGGGCGAAATCTACACATCAGCCACCTGGTGCCATGTCACCTCAAAGACCACGGGATTTGCATGAGCGACCTCAGAAAGCATCTGCCATTAGGACGGGTCCATGTATCCTCAAGTGACCTCGGCAGATCCTCCACAATTATCAAATCAGAGCCGCCCAAGACATCAGTTCCACTTCGGGCTCCTCGGGATATCAAGTGACCCAAGCACAAATTAACGTTTCGATAGAATGACCCTGACTTGCCACGTCAGCATGGGGGACGCATTTCCCATACAGTTAATGTCTCCGAGATATTCAGGAACATGTTGAGTAACTGATAGAAACAACAAGCGGCTCATTCGAAGAACACTCCCATGAGCCCCTAAGAATCCGCACACCAAGATCCATTACTTCTGAAAATCTCCAGAGCGCCTTGATCATCCCCCAACTCTATAAAAGGGAGGGGGGGTTGCCTTCACCTTCAAGGAGTATGCTCTCTAATAAAGTATTCTTGCTCTCCTTGCTCCCTCTGTTCGGAATTATTCTTCATCTCGTCCAGTTTGGCACTAACTTGACCGTCAGAGCCTCCTTACCTAGGCTCACAACCCAAGCTCTCTGACATCCTCCCTTTGGTAGGGTTCGGGCTGCTCACCGCTCTCACTCGAAGCTCTCCGAGCAGATTGAGCACTATCACAAGTAAAAATATATAACCATTAAAATCAATTAAGTAGTCCTCTACAAAACAATAAAAGAGTCTAAGATCATTAAAAATTCTTTAGCTACAAAGTTTAACATCTCTCAAAATAACTGCAATAGAAACCCAAGATCTTCCAAAATCCATTCAACTTCCTGTTCCTGAAAACAAATTAATAAACTCATAAATTTAGTAAAGAAGTAATAGTTTTTAGATGGATATAGCAATATGCATTTAAAATTCTAATCACCTCAAGTACTCATTATGTAGTGAGATTAGACATTAATAGAACACGATATGCTAGAACTGAAACCAAATGGAGCACCAATTTCATCTGTCAAGGCTCTTAACAATGTTTATGAGACATAACAAGGATGCTGATATGATATATACCTTCTTGTCTTTGCTTCACCAACAATGTCTCATGTAACCAATGGCCTATATGCTGTATCTACCAAAAAAATCAATGGCCTGTAAGTGTTTGTAAAAAAAAGAAGACATATTGGATAATTACTAGATTGTGATGCTACACAGAATAAAAAAATAAATAAAAAAGAAGGGACTATATGTAACTCTTAAGTTAAAAAGGAACTTTAAGAAAGAAGAATGAATATTGAATACTCGTTTTCTCTTCAAGATACTAACAGTGATTTTGGCTACAGCTACAACAACATTAAAAAGAAAAACAATTTGGATACGGGAGAGTACTTGTGATTTGTGAACCCAGACTCAAAGAGGAGACTTTAGTGTTAGGGTTTTAGACTTTTAAGAGGTTTTCACGTTTTGGACTTTTGGGTTTCCTCAATTCTTGTTGCCATAATGCCATTTGAATTAAAGAAGTTGAAACGTCAAGACACAAAGAGGGAAATTGGTGTTTAGAAAAAGAAACTAATTAATGACCAATGAGTAATGGCATTGGCATGTGGCACCTAATACTAAATTAGTAATTTACTAATTAAACAACAACCATTAACATATGATTCAACTATATACATACATACATACATTATATATATATATATATATATGTACATGTATTAGGTTGGGCTCGGGTTGCCCAAGACCTCAACCCGAGCCCAACCTGAAAAATATAAAAAACCCGCCTTTTCAAGCCCAGGCCCAACCTAAGGCCCAAAAAATCCAACCCAACATGTGAAAAAAAAATTGGTTGGGCAGGGCCAGGTTCGGGTTAAGCTCGCCTAAGTTGCACCCCTAGATGTGGATTGGTCTACACCACACTACTCATGTGGGGATCAATATACACCATACTATCTTTAACAATTATTCTAAATTGTGGACAGACCATGTGGAATGGATCAGTCCACATTCATAGTGACGTTTTATAGGTATGGTTCAACATCATACCTTTTGATTCTATGTATCTCATATACAATTTATGAAGTGATCTAAATAGTCGATCATAAATGTCTAACTTTTGCATTTTATATGATAAATAAATTGGAAAAGGCACTAATAAATATTAATTTTTAACAAAAAAGATAATAAAATAATGAAAAAATAAAAATTATTATTTTATTGATAAAATATTAAAAATTAATATTTAAACAAATGAAAAAAAGAGTGGAGAAGGAGTACCATTGAGCTTGTGCTAGAAATAACATTTAAAAAATAATATTTTTAACTAAAATAATTATTATTTTATTGATAAAAAATTAAAAATTATTATTATAAATTTAAAAAATTAAAAAGATTTAAAATTTAAAAAATTAGTATTTTAAATTAATGTTTACAAAATTAAGTAGTGTCAGGCTTGTGCTTGCAATGCCCAGTAGTGGAGAATTTCCAACGGTTAAAAAGAAAGAAAAGTATGTAGGACAGTTGTATAATAGTGTGTGAAAATGTTGTGGACCGACCATATCCATGAAATATATGCATTGTTGAGATTTCGGCTGTGGACGGGGCTAGTCCATGATATATTGTCGATCAGTTCTGTCCAAAACCACCTTGACCATTCCGTGGTGTGGAGCAAAACAACCATCCACGAGATGACCATGGTCTTGCACACCACCACCTTAGTATTCTACTTCTAAACCTACTACTCTTAATGACATCTTCTAAGGGAGATGATGGTCATGTGTCAATTGGTCGTGTGGTGATTGGTTAAAAACAGATTGGAGTAATGCTTCTTGCATCGATGTTACTGAATATCAAACATAGGTCTCCCCACGAATCATTGAGCATATATATTGTCAAAGATTGCTTGAAGTGAGAGAGAGACAAATGAGGATTAAAATTTTCCATAAAGCTAATCGAGGTGCCGATTGGATTGCAAATGAGACTAGAAAAGTTGAGTAATATTTCATGTATCTTAGATCCGGTTCATTCTTTGGGAAGTTACTTATATAGATAAGTATTTCCTAAGGCTGCATTTGGAAATGATGCAAACAAGTGTGAATACAAATATGTAGAGTGTAAAACGGTTCATATAAATTGTAAAATTGGGTTAGTTTTGCACTAACAAATTTACCTTCTTACCAAACAGACTTTTAGCTATAATGGATGCAAACATTAATTCCAATAAAGCATAAACTTTTTTTTTATCAAAAGTCCACTTGAATGCAAATTTACTTATTTTTTATTGATGTACTTTTACATCTTATTATCAATGTAAATATGCATTAGTCTTTCATTTGTTAATGCATAAATGTAATGTGGGTAGCTGTATTTATCTATGTTCTATTATTTTCTAGGCAAATAAGACAATGATCATATAAGCCATATAAAATCATTATTTAAAGAGACAATTTTGTTACATCCAAATATTAGGTGAGGTACATAAAAAAAATAAATTTTCTATAAAACTTATATAAATCTGAAAAAAAAAATACATTAATCATTAGGAACCAAAATCTCAATAACAAACTTGCCGGGCCTCCTCTCAAAATCCAATAAACGAATGGGCCCTTTTCTGGGGTCTCCCTCTCCGATGTTTGGCTACCACCCTCTGTGCCTACCTTTTTCTTTATATTCTACCAGAAAAATAATATTGAAAAAGTAAAAATTATGTTATGACTCGGTCACTCGGATCGAAAATTAAACCAAAATGCTGGGTTACGGTTTGTTTGGTTAGACAAGTACTTGAGCCCTTGAAAATTGTTATTTAGTTGTGCCCAGAACGGTCGCTGCGTCACTACTTCAACCATCTGCTCTTTTGGCAAAAAAAGAATCTGGTCTGGTCGGAGTCTTAATTACAACATTACCCATATCATATCAATAATGTGACATATGAGTACTACCGCTTACAGGATTCAATATTGGCTGTAATCCTTTATTTGCTTATATTGTTTATTTATTATAATTATTATGCCCATTCCACAATCGATTGTTCCTCAAAAAAGCAAAACAAAACATAATAAGGATGGGAGTTGTTTTATTTTCATTTTTTGTTTGTTTATGGATATATTCTCATCTGGAGCTGCTTGTGGGAGCCCACCTGTAGTGGCACATTGCCTTGTATGACGCGCACTTGTAAGCAGTACACGAAAAGAATAATAGGCAGAGAGGTGGTGACCCAGTGGACAGTGGGCCCAAAAAGGTCCACATGTCTCTATCAGAGAGGTATACCTACCATTATAGGCAGACCCTCACAAATCACAATAGGCTAAACAAAATCCCTATTTCCCATACAAAGAGTTATTTAATGTGAAAACTCCAATGGCTGAAACCAAAGTGGGAAAAAAAAAAATTAAAGACCTGTACATGCATGATATGATATCATTAAGGCTATGGACTGGAAAAGTGAAGTGGCCAATTCCAATTCAGACAGTCCTCTCTGTTGGATCCACTGCTCGGCATCTGCTTCTGTCATCTCCCTGCACTTTGATATACACGCACCACTCTGCTTTTGTTTCCTTCATCCCCTCGCACCATTATTGAACCATTCATGCATGGTTCAAGTTGATGGGTCATACCTTAGGTTTGGCTTAATGTTAAAATTGTGGTCCTTATTAGAATCACACTTAGGGCCTATTTGATTTGGAGGAATAGGAGTTTTGAATCGAAATAAGAGTGGTCCATTCCGATTCCAACAATATATGAATTGTACTGCGTTAGGATTAGGCTTAAGAAAAGATGTATTAGATGGTGACCAATACAATATATGCAACGTATTGTGTCATACTTGGAACCTTACTCCCGAGGCACAACAGTTCTACATCTAAATTAAACAATAAGCTAACGAAGCAGAGAGAGAACATCTACATACATATCACGTGTGTACAAGAGCATGGTTTTTAAAATCGATCCAGAGATCGAACGAGTCAGGGGTTTGATTATTGGGTCGAACGGTTCGATTGTTTGAATTGAGCGTTCGATTCGTTCTGACAAAAAAAAATAAAAAAAATTAAAAAAAAATTGAATAAAAAATAGTCAAAACCATTCGAACGATTCAAACAATTAACCACCCTATTCAACAGTTTGTCGACCAAAATCAACAATTTTTAAAAAAAAAATCTGATTTTTGGGAAAAACAGAATCAATCACTTAACCGGTTTCCGGTTTTTCTGGTCCGATCGTCTTGTCTGGTCTGACTTTGAAAACCATACACAAGAGTAGAAGACCAAATTAAAGATGAGATGTCTAGACGCTTCACCGACCATCTCATCATCAGTAGAGTTGTCTTTAGGATTATTTATGGGAATTTAGTGTATCCACTGTCAGTCAATAAGATAAACTACAAAAACACAATGGTTGAGAGATAATCCGAGTGTACTGACACTTGATTCTGTATTTCAAAGAAATTTAAATTTAATAATTTTATAAATCCTAATAGAGTGAAAAATGATAAGAAAGAGGGGAGAGGAGAGTAGTGCTGTCAATGGGTTGGGTCTGGGTCGGATCTGGCTAGAATTAATTTCAAATCGATTATTAATCAAGACAATACCACAGATCTAGAACCATCCTGAAGTTCAGACTCGATAGATCCAATTACATTGAAAATTATATTTGTTTATTTAGATAATAACTTAAATTTTAAAATTTGATAATATAACTCTAATAAAAAAATAAAAAAACTAAATTATTTAAATATTGACAAATTAAACATTTTAATTAGTATTATGATAAAAATTATAAAAAAATTAAGATGAGAGGGGTTTTGGATAGAGCTCGATCTTACTTGATTGCCACTCCTTGAGTTAGAAAAATGGGTGAAATTTTACCAATTCAACAAGTTGATGAAGAGTAGTCACACGCACGCATCTTTCATCTTTGTATGTAGCTTTCCAAAAATGCCCCCACCTTCCAATTGCAATGGAGTTTTGACTCATAATAATTCCATCTTTCTTGATAAATTAATAGATTATAAAATCAGCTTAAACAGATCATTAGTCCGGTGGACCTACCACATTTGAAGTGTTCGTCTTAAAAACAAAAGGGTGTCTTAAAAGGTTATTTTATAATTATAACTACAGACAGGGCTGTCATGGGGAACGACCATTTTTTAAAATGGGGGAATGCCATTCTATCATCAAGAACGAAAATGGTCTGATTTCACCCAACCAAATAATTGGCCATTTTGATTCCGATTTCAGACCCTTATTCATTCTAATGGACCTTTAGTGCTTAACAGTTATGACTGTTCTAGTCTCTAATAAAATGGAAATACAATTTTTTTCCAACTGAAATGTTTCAAACTATTATTTCCATCCCTCATGCTTTGTTTTGTACATGGCAAGGTTTAACTAAAGAGGGGGTAAAAAGGACAAAATAAGGGATTATAGTAGATAATGGCAACTTTTGGGCTTTAATATCAATAAAAATAATATTTAAAAAAAATTCAAAAATAGGTTAATTTTTTAAAAATAATATCAATTAAGGGCAAAAACACTGTTCATCTTCGTCTCTTGCACTCCATTCATCAGTGCCGCCGTCCGCCCACCTCTGGCAACATTGCTGGAGGTGGGCGAAGGCGGCGGCGCTGGTGGGCAGAGGTGGCAGCGTTGGCCAGAAGAATGACCACCAGTGTCGCCGCCGCTTCTGCCTCCACCCACCTCTGGCAACGTTGCCGGAGGTGGGCGGAGATAGGCAGAGGCATTGCCGGAGGCGGCGGCGCTGATGAATAGATTGCAAGAGAAAGAAAATGAACAGTGTTTTTGTCCTTAATTGATATTATTTTTAAAAAGTTAACGTATTTTTGAAATTTTTTAAAAATATTACTTTTATTGATATTAGGACCTTAAAGTTGCCCTTATCTGTTATAATCCCATAAGATATTGAATAGGGCTGTCAATGGGTCAGACCTACCTGACAAAACTGAACCAACCAAATCAGTTATGTGGATTCTAGTTCTGTGGTTTTGTCCTAATTAATAATTGGATTGGACTGGTTTCGCTGTTCTAAACTGATTATATAGTTAATAAAATATAAAGGGGAAAATCTATGATGCGGAAAAGATATGGTATGGTAAAAGTTTTGACCAATCAAAACCCACCCATGAATTTTGATAAAGAACACCTGATTGGCTACCACGTTTATGATTCCAATTGATTGGTCAGAAATTTTTTATATAAAGACCTTTTTATTTTCTTATAAATTCTATTATATTTTACGTTTCAAAAGATAAATTTAATAGGTTGTGTACAACATAATTTTTGTTAAAAGTACTTGTTTTATGAATATAATGATTATTGTGAAGGTGATGTTATCAAAAGTAAAATTTTAAATTGTTATTACCATAGGTAATTATAGATATAAAATCTAATTGGATCAGACCCGATTGTTCCAATTAATAAATTAAATGGGATAGTTATTTGGTCTGTCATATGGAACCGCTTAATAATCGATTTGGAACTGGTACAGCCTGTTCCAAATCAGACCTGACCCATTAACAGGTCTAATTGATCCTATGAGGGGGTCTCTCCCATGATACGTTGCATTTCTCTCATAAATCTGAAATCTACTTAACAACCAGATCCCAGCTTGTACTAACAAAAGTCCAAATCTGCCAAACAACCTAATGGTTGATTAGATACACCTTACCATGTGATTGGCCCCTTACTGAACCACAATCATCTGATTCGTAGCTTTCAACAAGATGAAGGTTTAATTGTTTTAGAGGTTTGTAACTTCAGTATCTATATATTTAATACAAGGTTTGTAAAGGGTTTTTTACCTTTTTTTTACGTATTTTTTCAAATTAGACATAACCTTAATGTAGGTCTTTTCTCTAAGGGGGCATTCTCTTTTTGGATTTTGAAAGGGAAAAAAGTTGGTTAATGGGATTTTGATTCTCATTGACCAAAAATCTCATCTTTTTTGTCAGATTTATGTGGGGACCAGGATAAATTTATCCCATCTCTTAGGTGAATAAATAACTTTTCCACCATGAGGGAAGGGACACAAATTCCTCTTGTAATAATAGATTTTCATGGATAAAATGACCATTGCCTTATTTTCATGGATAAATGCACTTATCTAATAAATCTTTCCTGAGAATTAATTACTCAGGTAAGTGAATTACCCGGATAAATAACTTACCAAAATGTAAACAAGGCCTGAGAATCAGGATATACTCTTCACCGAGTGCACCTCACTCGGACCTACCCACTGTGTACTGTGAGGTCCGTGTGATGGGCTTTCTGTGAAGAGCAAATCCGGACTCTTTCTCTGTATGACTTATCAAATTTTGCCACATGAAGAATGACTCAGCAAATGGTGTTCATTGTGTGCAATATTTAAAATTGAGAGCCATTTTTTGTATTTAAAGAAACTTGTGAGTTGTGACTGTGAGCGGAATCACAGTCACAAATTCTGACAGAATTAAATGAGGACTGAGGAGAGGTATCCATGGCTGACAATCTACATTGGGAAGTGTTATGTTTCTGTGCCAGGGTGGTGTTGGACACGGAGAATAATAAATGGGTATGGGCGGAAAAACTTTCTGGAAATGCCACCTTATCAGTTATCATAAGGATGGATAAATTAGTAATTATATCTGAATTTATTTTTATTAAAAACTAAAGTATGGGCGTGAATTGATAAACTGCGCAGAACGTGTCTAGCCCAAAAACTCTCTGTTAGGCCCCAATAGTCAAAGTTGATTCGGTATGGGTTCCTTAATTACGTCCCGTTTGTGTGCAGTAGGAAATTGAAAATTTTAAACCATTAGCCAAACAGACATGCAAGGCTGCCACCAAAGCTAGTTTTGGTTTGTGTACGGTAGGCATGCTTTATGCCCGTTTATTTATTTAATTTCTCCAAGCTAGATGGACCGTTACATGGCTTTTGTTATTATAAAGAGAGGTAAGTACATCCCTTATCCCTGACCCCACTCACCAATCCTTTCCTCCCTTTCTATTTGGGTTCGTTTGGTTCGTAATCCAAATCGGAATACAATAGATAGGGATGTAATAGGATGAGATTTAGCAAAATTCGAATTTAGATTTAATCCAATTCCACTTTTACTTTTTTTTAAATGTAAAAAAGATTAAAAGTTAATTATTTTTTAACTTTTATATGTAATAAATTAATGAAAATATAACATACTAAATTTAATATATATATATATATATATAAATTTATATATAATATAATATATAAAATATATTTTTTATAATTTTAAATATAATCATATAAAGTTTACTTTTTAAAGTCAATAAGTATTATAATTGAACGAGATTCCGATGGAATTGAATCCAAATCCGATTTGATAATATAAATACATCATTCAAATCCGACATAGTTGGATTGGATGTCAAATTGGACCACAGGTTTACATAAATACATTCTCCACTTAACCTGTTTGGTTCGATCAGAATTGGAATTGGAATTGGAATTGGAAATAACTAGAATGGATTATCATTTCCAAGGGAGAGGGAGAAAATGACCATTGTCTAAAATGGGAAATACCATTCCATTAAGAATAGGATCAGGCTTCATTGGGGACTCTGAATCTCCTATCCATGGCAACTCTGTCCACAACTACCCACAAAACACTACTCCCGTGCATCGGGAACATCTCCCCATGCATAACACTATGTAAGAGCATGAAATGTTCTCCATGTGTTATTGCGATCTCATGTGGATAGGAGATTCAGACTCCTAATTGGGGTGGAGACGGATTTTGGGATTCTACAACCTGTATGGATATGTGTAGAGTACAATACTAAGTTAATCAAATAATTAGAAAGTATGTGAACTTTATGTATTAGATATTGAATTCTATTAAGAATAGTTGATAGTTTGAGTTTTTTACATGTCTTAATCAAATAATTAGAAATTTTGATGTTTGTCTATGTTATCTTATTTATTACTTATATATAACAGAAAATGAGAGAAAATTATAGACAGAAATCACCCTACTCTAAAATGCGGGGAGATTTTGGATTCTGAAAATCAACAACCCATTACAAGTTTTGGGGCGGGTATGGATTGAGAGGTTTAAGGAGATGAATAAGTTTTAGAATATACAAAATCTTCTTGTTACCATCTCTAATTCTGATTCTAAAGGTTGGATCATTCTTATTCCAATTCCAGACCCCCTATTTCCACCAACCAAATGCACCCTAACATTCCTCAAAAGTCAGATTTGTATCTATCGAGCAATTCTTGACCCGATGAAGGGGGAGAGCGGAGAGCAGAGAGTTGCACAGACTGGCCGGCTTGCATAATTGAAGAGGCCGGACAGGACGCCAAATTAAAGTCTGATAAACTTGAATGTGGTATGCATGATTATCAAACATAATCCAGCGTAACGGTCTATCTATAAAACTTAGAATTAAGGTGGAGCGTTATTGGTGAAACAAAGTTGGTAAAGGCCAAATGCAGAGATGTAGGAGAGAGAGCAGAGTGAATAGTGGGTGAGTTTCGATTGATAGATGCAAAAGTCCAAATGCGTAGAACCAAATCTCTTGGCGCTTTCCAGGGAATTTGGTTAAGCTTTTGAAGACATAAAGGCCAAAGGGGATGGAGCAACCTTACTCAGAGGGAAATTAAAAATTCCTCTGGAAATCCAGCTCCCATGCGGCCATGCATATGGAGTTTAGTAGAGTCTAGAAAACCAATCAGTCGTTGGAGTAGCACTAGCACACAGCTGGCTTGGGCCAGCCCTTTAATTTGATTAGATACTTTCAGTTGCCAGGTGAGCCAACTGCTGTACGTATACATTTGTGCATGGTAGATGAACACGAGAGGAGAGCACTTGGCTCCACTGATCCAAGAAGAAGGGTAACAGAACATGAAGGACAAGACAGTAACCCATTATATTGCAAAAGACAAAGGGGCTTTATATTTAGGTAAGGGATTCCCTTAATTATTTCCTTCATATTGCAGTTGCTACAAGAGATGCATAGATGTGTCCTTGTCTAATAGCAACCCTTAGGGTTAGCTGGACTGAGATTGAGGGATGATGATACATTCATATGTGCTCTCTCTCTCTCTCTCTGGGTGACAAGTTGGCAATGCCCGTGAACTTGTTTGCTTTTCCTATGACATGCTGGTCGGTAGTCACGGACAGGTCATCATATATGTCTGTGTTGAGACATTAGATGAGACTAGATTGAAATGATCATTCATCTATCAAGATTGAAATGATCTCACTTTGACAAATAATGAGACTAGATTAGCCAAATCAGGTTCAATTAGCTAAGTTACTGAATTAAGCTAATAAAGCAGAAGAATTTGGAATAAGAGATTTTTTTGAAGACGGGTGGGTTGTTGGACTTGGGCACGACCCATTCTAACCCCACTAAACTAATCCTCTCCCCACTGGGACCCACACCAATGGATGATATGGGCAAATCCAAGCAACCCTTGGGATAAATGAACTACATATATGTGGAGTATCAGTTTCCACATCATAATCTATTCCTATTGTGCTAATTTCGAAATTATGTTCATCTTAATTGAAAAGACATCTCATTCTCAGGCTAACAAAAATTTCCCAAACCCCAATCAAGGTTTTTTCCTTTGTCAGCCACATTGAGCCTGGGTTTCATATTGTCCTTCACATATTAATGCTATAATTTTTTTTTTTTTTTATTTTGCATCAATAAAATGAGGTTCTAGTGAAAAGTGACCATTAACAAGTATTTACACGTCTCTAAATATTGATTCCTTAGAAATTAAAGTCATTGGTGATTTTTCACTTTTCATGAGTAAAGCATTTAGCAAAAGTAAGAATTATGATTATACTTTTCAATACAAAATTACAGTAATCTGTTTCATGCTAAGACTGCAACTGGACCAGGCAAGCAAAACAAGCTACGTGGTCCACATATTATTCATTTATTTGGACTACCTGGGCTTGGTACTGGGCCTATTGTGTGGTATTGATTGGATTAACCACTAGGGACAAGGTAATACAAGCTCACATGACAAGACAAATATGCACAGTTTTTTGTTGGATTCAGTCCATAAACTGCGTATATGAACAAGAACCTTCAATTAGATCTTTGCTGTTTGTTTAACTTGCCACGTGGAGTCTTTAAGCAATCTTGACAAGCTATTGGAAAGACCCTGAAGCAAACCGTCCTTCAAATAACTGACGGCTGATTTGAAATTGGGCTCTCCAGATTTAGTTTATAGGTTGTCTGTCTGAGGCCCACCTCAGAAAGTCAGGAGCCTCTGTGCTTCAGCCCTTCCAAAATGAAAGGGCATTCCCGTGGAATCTTTTGGCTTTGTGAGGTGGATCCCATCTGAACAACCTACAACAAATGTTTGGTGAAAAACCAGCAAGTCCAAATTAGATGTTTTTGAGCAAAGAACAGCTTTCACTTGTAGCATTGCAAGATAGATCCCACAAAGAAAACTCTGAAGCCCTTCCAATGAAACTATTTTCTCTGTAGCTTTTCCAAGGCGGCTCAGTTAACGCTGAAACCCTCCCAAACAGTCCCTGAGTGCAGGGTAGTGGCGGATTAGGCTGGCTTTAGTGCGTTTAAGTGAATGCATGCCATCCCTTAGAAGTCAGCAGCGCCGTAGCTTCTAAACGTC
This sequence comes from Nelumbo nucifera, assembly GCF_055504915.1. NCBI lineage: Eukaryota > Viridiplantae > Streptophyta > Magnoliopsida > Proteales > Nelumbonaceae > Nelumbo > Nelumbo nucifera. Next base: position 18,310,456 of record NC_142649.1, read on the forward strand.
GCTCTGAAAAACAGCCAGTATTTGATGATCAAAGAGCATACAACAACACTTTAAGCTATTATCCAGAAAAGCAAAAAGGAAAAACACTTTAACTACTTCTAATTGAACGGTTTCCTTTCTCTTTTGAAGAAAAAAGTAGGTTCTCGATCTATAGGGCGTCTTACAAATTAAGGAATAGCATCTGACGTAGCTTCAAATGCAAACAGACCATTCCAATTGGAGGAGATAGATTTACTTGAGTTGAGGCCGATACCCACCAATCCTGATCGTAAACGTTACTCCTTCATGAGGCCCTATATATAATATTCTGTCTTTTTTATTTTTGTTCTAACGAGAAGGAAGTTTTATGCTTTCCGATTAATTCTTGGTTTTGGATGGAGTAAAAGCGAGTAACCACCAACCGGTCATGTCCCCGTTTGGTTCACAGGAATAGGGGCTTGGAATCGGAACTGTTTGGTCGGGCAGAATTGAAATTCTATTTTTATTCGAGGCGGAATGGCATTCCCTCGTTTAAAGGAATGGTCAATTACCTTCTTTCACTTGAGAATGAGATTCCATTCCATCTGATTTCAATTTGAATTCATTTAAGCCAAACAGATTATGAGAATATATATTATCCCAATTCCGATTCCAAAAAATTCTGATTCTAGTTACGATTTCGATTGGACCCTTAAGTTCTAAGATTCACATCAGTGTTTCTACCCATACGGGTTATATTGATACTGTTTCCATAGATATCAGCATTCAATCCTTAGGCTTAGGTAAATGATGCAATAATCATACACCATTGCTGTGTGATGGGATATTCTCCTCACACCCACATCTCACTGTGTATTGAGAATATCTCCCACGAATAATAATGAAAGATGGTCTCGAGGTGCAACTGAAACGAGCAGATCCGAACTCGTTTGCTGTAGGGTAAAAACCAATGGGCTAGGAATTAGGACCGAGATCATAAATGGTTTGGTCTGATCGTAGACATGAATGTGCACTGAAATTTGGAACCGCTAAAGAGGTTAACTTGATCACCTACACCAGCAGCCACCGATCAAACCTTGGATGACACAGAGCTAATTAAGTCATAAAAACTGGATTCATGTTTCATCTTGACTTGGGTCAATCCTTCGGTCCAACCGGGAAATGGTTCATTTAATTTCATTGGCAGGTCCGCCTTCCGTGCTTGCTTTAAGACATGGACTGAAGTTCGAGGATTTTTCATAGGTCACCCATCCTAGTATATTACTCTCACTCAAATACGATTTTACCGACGTAGCAAGCAAAGTTGCAGTTGGAACATATAAATGGTGTGATCATAGTTAAGCAAGCATCCAAAAAGGAGGGAAGAACTTAAAAACTTTACCCCTCCAGAGTCCAGACATACATTGATTTGGTTATTTCAAGTTAGGGAGATGATGGGTAGTATAGATAAAAGATGGAGGCTTCTTAACGGCCAGGAAAATTGGAAGAATCTCTTGGATCCTCTAGACATTGATCTCCGGCGAAACATAATTCACTACGGAGAAATGGCTCAGGCGACTTATGACACCTTTATCACTGAGAAAGCCTCCAAGTTTGCCGGAAGCAGCAGGTATGCAAGGGCGGATTTCTTTTCCAAGGTGGGTCTAGTGAAAACCAATCCTTTCAAGTATCAGGTAACCAAATTCCTGTACGCTACATCCCGGATCGAAGTCCCAGAAGCGTTTATCATCAAATCGTTGTCAAGGGAGGCATGGAGTCGGGAATCGAACTGGATGGGTTATGTTGCAGTGGCCACAGATGAAGGGAAGGCTGTATTAGGCAGGAGGGACATTGTGGTTGCATGGAGAGGTACAGTGGAGGACTTGGAATGGGTTGACGATTTCAGCTTCAACTTAGTTTCGGCCTCTGAGATACTGGGAGGCACCAATGATCCTAAGGTCCATCAGGGTTGGTTGTCCATCTACACTTCTGACGATCCAAGGTCGCCATTCAACAAGGCCAGTGCTAGAGACCAGGTGAATAAATCTCAATTTCTGATATGCAACTGTGATTTAGATTGACTGGTTTAAGGGGGAGAAAAGATGGATGAATTATAATATTGATAACTCTGGTATGAATTATGAAATCTCAGGTTCTGAGCGAGGTAAGGAGACTGGTGGAATTATTCAAAGACGAGGAGATCAGCATAACCATAACAGGCCACAGTCTGGGGGCAGCTCTCGGAACATTGAACGCAGCTGATATTGTTGCTCATGGATTAAACAAACCCAGAAACCATCCACACAGGGCCTGTCTAGTTACAGCAATTCTGTTTGCTAGTCCCCGCGTCGGAGACGACAACTTCCAAGAAGTCTTCTCCGGCCTGGAAAACCTCCGACTATTACGTGTTCGTAACGCCTTGGATGTGGTACCCAATTACCCACTTCTGGGCTATTCAGATGTGGGAGAAGAGTTGGCAATTGACTTCCGGAAATCGAAATTCATAAAGGCTTCTGCAAACCCATCGCTTTGGCACAACCTGGAGTGCTATCTGCATGGAGTTGCAGGAACTCAAGGAGCTAAAGGAGGATTCAAGTTGGAAGTTGGGCGTGATATTGCGCTTGTGAACAAAACGACGGACGCATTGAAAGATGAACATCTTGTTCCAGTGTCGTGGTGGTGCGAGAAGAATAAGGGGATGGTTCAAAGGGACGACGGAACCTGGAAGCTGATGGACCACGAGGAAGATTATCCAGAGTTTTGAATCTTAAATTGACCGTTGCATTGCATTGAGTAGAACCATATATTCTCTATTCCACTGTTCACTGGATTCTTTGGTTTGGCCTGGTTTGTTTATAAAATGCATTGGTGCAAAAGTATAGGAGCGCAAATGAGTTCAACGCAATTTCTCTTTTATTTTGTCCGGACTTTTACATTATTTTGTTTGTTTAGGTGTAAAAGTAAAACCCGAAGTAAAAATGTACCAGAATTTACATTCTTTTGATTTGCACTCCTAAACATTTGAACTAGTGCATGTATATGAAATTGTATCGTAGCGTAGACAAATGAAATGGGCCTGGACTTAGTGACTAGTGAGGGTCCATGTGCACCGCTAGGGACAATTACCTTAGTATCTTTGCATTTAGAAATACCATTAGAAATATATGAAGATGTCATTGCATTACCTCATAGCTAGGTAAAACCCATGCTTATATTTGCTAATGATGAAGCGATTTTTGGTGATGTATCAATCTTTTGTGCTAAGTACCTCGTCATTTGGTCTGAACTGGGGGCAGATAAGGTGCCGAGTTAACTGGGCCAAGTTGGGCAGGTTAGGTGACGAGCTGACTGAGCCGAGCTAGGCAGGTTAGGTGACGAGTTGACTGGGCCGATCTGACCAGAGTGCCGAGTTGCCTGGTGGCGAGCTGGATTGATTGTTGAGCTTCGTCGTTCTTTAGAGACGTGCAAGGAATCAATGTCAGAGGACCCAGGGTGGCTAACCCGGCGAGGTCGCTCCGATGCTTAAGTCAGTACTCTCATAGTAGACTGCGAGCTAAAAATCACAAAGTATGAGAGCTAGACTATGCTTAGTTGCCCCCCTCTACCATTGGGGTTGGTGCCTTTATATAGGCATAGTTTGGCATGGGCTTCACGCATCGTATTCGAGATTTCCGCGAGGTCATCTAAGTGGTTCGAGATTCCCGGAGGTAACCGCCATGCATGTTGACCACCCTTCGGATCATTCGGCACGTGGGCCAACTTCCAAGGATCGTGGGAGATATGCATGTCGAATTTTTCGGCGAGCATGTCTCGCAGGTCGCCAGGTTGGTGCCTGTGCCAGGCTGTCAGGCCGTGCTAGGGCCAGGCCGTCAAGTTGGACACCATCAACTTGGCAAGTTGTTGCCTGAGTGGTTCCGGGCGTCACCTAGTTGTTCTGAGGTGCCATGTGTCACAATGTCATTGGAGGGCCAAATCCGCCCTCATCAGCTACCATTTTGAGTTTGAATTTGTTTTTATACAGTAAGTCTGTGTTTGGAAATGATACAAATAAGTGTGAATGCAAATATGTAGTGTAAAACGGTTCATATAAATTGCAAAGTTGGATTAGTTTTGTACTGACAAATTTACCTTCTTACCAAATAAACTTTTAGCTGTAATGGATGCAAACATGAATTTCAATAAAACACATGTTTTTTTTCTTTTTTTTATAAAAGCTCACTTGAATGCAAATTTACTTCCTTTTTATTGATGTACTTTTACATCTTAGGCTGCGTTTGGAAGGAGTACAAATGCAAACATATAGAGTGCAGAACCTTATATTTTGTGTTATTTTGTATGTATTTAGACTGTACATATTTGCATTTGTACTCTTTCCAAACTGAGCCTTATTATCAATGTAAATATACATTGATCTGTTTTTGTCAAATACAGGAAAAAATGAACCAGAGTGCAAATTTACCCTGTACCAGTATTTACACTCCATTTGCATCGTTTCCAAACACAGCCTAAACTACAATTTAAGTACTGAAACAAGATGGATTTATTGGGTTTGGTTCAAGAAAGTCCAGAAGGTCAGGTCTGTATGCAATAACTCTTCTCCCTTCTGGATTGCTAATGACAAATGCATTGCTGGGCTGCTATATTCTTGGCGTGGGTGACGAAGTCGGGTGAAATTCAAGGAAGGAGACTAAGGAGATGGTGAGCAGGTTACGGTAAAGGTGAGTTTGGAAGCCGCAATAAGCAAGTGGGCAGCTCATCAAGTAATCTGTTGCTGAAGGGTGCGGTTTGGGAAGGTTAAGCCGGAACCTATCCAGAAAATGGTTGCATTAGGACGAAGGCCTGGTGAGGGTAAAGGTGTCAATGGATTGAATTTGGGTTGGACTCTAAATCAAAATCAATTTGGACGGATTGGATGTACTAATAAGACATATTGAATCAGACGAGTCCAGACTTCTGGTCCAAAGTATTTATTGAATTAGAGTGGACCTGGTTCATATCCCTAATGGATTTATATTGGATTGAACTAATATCTGATCCATTGATATAAGATAAGAATAGATGTGTCAATGGACTAGGTTTGGGTTGTAACCAATTTAAATTAAAACCAATTTGAACATATTAGACCGTCTAGACATTAAATTGGACCTATCCAAAATGATCCAACGTTTTCATCTGATATTAGATTGGACCTGGTCCATCTGTAATAGATTCATATTGGATTGGGCCAAATTCGGTCCAATTGACACTCATTGAGGGTTTGGATTGAAAGATGCCAATTCGAAGTTAGATTGGATTGGGTCAGAGTTGACGCCTAGGACATGCAATCCAGCAACTTCATTTTTTAAGAAGACTAATGCATCCAAGTTATCTTATGCCATGTTTCTCATAGTCGGGAATATTTTGCGATAATAATATTAGAAATGATGATGTTATCATCGGGAGATGTTCCCAATACACGGTGGAGATGTATTGTGGAACGTTGTGAGGGGGGGGGGGGGGGCAATTTTGTGGGGGGCTGATTTGAACTCTTCGGTGTTATACACCATTAATAATTTGTCCCATATTCCCTTTTTCCTTAAAGTGCTGGTTGTAGGATTCAATTCCCCGTCAAGTAGATTGGATACCCGACGAGGATGAGAAAAATTATTATCCCTAAGCTAATAGCCATAAAAGAAAAAGAGATCAAATCAGTCCTCCATAAGATTACCCCCCACAATGTCCCACAATACATCCCGGCCATATACCATATATTGGAAGCATCTACTGATGACAATATCAGAAATGATGATATCATCATTAGCAGATGTTCCCAATACATGACAGAGATGTACTATAGAGCGTTGTGGGGGCTGATTTGAATTCAGAAAAAGAGTGCCATTGACAAGATATCGCTTCTCTCTGATGTTAGATCTTTTTTTGTCAGAGAGCTTTATATGATTTCAATCATACAACTTTCTCTGATCGACCAATGAAGACATCTGCAAAGAAGGATGAAAGATAAGGAACAAAAAAGTAATAGCTATAAATATGGGTTTCAAAAAAAGACAAAAAAACACTGTTACTGGTATTTTGTTACTTGACCATGGTCGATGTGCTACAAGTCTACAAATTAAATATGGGTTTTAACTCTTAACTTTTGCTAATAATGACAAGGAAACAAGATCATCAATCAAATATTCGTGAAAATTAATAGGAAACATGAGCAGCATTCTGCAGTAGTGGTAATAGATGGGATAGGTTAAAGGGAGGGATGGCATATGGTCCTTCCATTAAACCGGTGGCAATGACCCTATAGACCGCTTCTGTCATATGGGTGCCATCCCAACTACCATACTGTGATGGGTCTTGGCAAACTTTGGCACCCCGAACCCCACAGTGGACTGACTTGTTGTAGTTATATGGACCTTCACCTCCACAACAAGTCAGAAGAAGAGCTCCTTTTCGAAATCCTGCAATTCAATTGATGCAGTAGGTGAAACAATTAAACCCATAAAATTGTTAACTGCTTGCCTCTCTACTCACCAATATAACTAGGGCTGTCTATGGACCCAATATTGGTCCAGTCCGATGAATACTTCGGACCATTCTGGACTCTGGACTGGCTCAGTTCAATGTTTGAACCGTCTAAATTATTCAAATTGGTTTTAATTTAGGTTGGGTTCAACCTAAACCTGGTCCATTGACACTTATCTTATGTCAATGGACTGGATATTGGTTATATCTGACCCAATTCAATATAAATCCATTATAAATGGATCAGGTCCATTCCAATCCAAAAAATACTTTGGTCTGTTCGACCTGCTCAAATTGTTTTTGATTTGAACGGGTCCAATCCAAAACTAGTCCAGACCCTATATATATTGACACCATTGGGACCCTAAATAACACATATACGAGAAACCCAAATAAATAAATTTTCCATTTCAAGTGGGTCCATTTCCATCTATCCTTGATGCTTGTAAACATGGCAAACTTTAAAAGGGCCTTAGACCCAAGTAGGGGTACAAATGGATTGGATCATGATTTTATTTGATCGAATTCGGATCATCTCTTATCTGATTCAAGAAAATCTGATCCAATATATGTTATGTATTTATTTATATAAATATATAATACACACACAAACACACACACACACACACATATATATATATATATATATGTTATTTTATTTATTTATAAATATATTATATATATTGTATTTTTATAAATTTATTATATTATTTACTTTTTTATAAAATCACATATATATGATAAAAAGAATTAAAAGAAATACTTGTATTTTTTGTTTTTCTTTATTTAAATTAATATATTTTATTTTTCTTTTAATAATTTATTAACTTTTAAAGAAAATATGTCAAATTGAATCAGATCCAACTTATTGGTAGGATTCAAAGCTTATCAGATCCAATGGGATCGAATCCACCATTAATAATATCAGATCAAAAATATATCCTGATTCGAATCCGATACGATTCGTTTGCATCCCTATACTCAAGATTAAGCTCAGTAGAAAGAGTGAGTCTTACCAAATTTGTCAGGAGAGCGGAAAATGGCCTTGACAGCATTGTAGAGATCTGCGTAGATGATGGTGACATGGGGATGTAGGTGTCGCAGCCTATGGATCTCTTCTTGTAGCAAATGGTTGTTGAATTCTGAAAGTTGGTTCAACCATCTCAGGCACCCCGTTTCAGATTCGTAGTCCTCCTCATTCGGGCTTTTGAAATCCGTCAGAAATACCGGGAAACAACCGTATGGGAGGTGTCCAGGAACCAGGAGCGTAACTGCTCCATTTTCTTGGATAAACATCTGCGCCAACAAATCAATTAATACTTCATACTTTCACAAATCCTCCACCTAATTTCGGACTTCGTCCTCACAAGACTAATGTTAGTACAGTGCCTTTCAGTATTTTATTGGGAATATCTCTTCATGAAAAAGAAACGTACAAATACACAAATATTCTCAATACCAAACTATAAAAAGGCTGTGAAAATAATATAAACAGTCTTGTGAGCACTGAATTTGATCTCTACCAATAACAACACTTTTTGTTTAATACTAATGTTCCATATCTGTTTTCAGCACCGATACCCATTATAGGAAGTCCATGTCACTATCACATCATGTCCTTATTGGCAGCAACAAGGTACAATTTAAAAAAACGTCAAATTCAGCGTTGCTCCAAACCATGCCTTCTTGATGTCCAAGGCATGGCTTGGAGCACCATTTTTTATAGAAATATGGTTCTAAACATATTGGCATTTCTTGGAGCACCATTTCTTTTTCTGGTGTGACACTAATGTGTCACCATTTTCTAGAGAAACAACATCGATGCCAAACAGACACTACAATGGGCCATGAGTATATGACGTTTATGTTTATGGGCTTGAATTCTCAGAAATTCACTCTCATCCACCACTTTGATTTTCTTTAATGTCATTTAATAAGACACCTTTATTGTTTCATAGATTTACTAAAACATACCCTATAATTTCTATTTCATTAAAACACCCCTTATAGTTTGCAATCAATTTATTTAATTGACATTTATTTCATGGATGTGAAAAATATTAGTTTTGACTTTAACATCTTTTCTAATAAATTTAATCTACAGCAAGAAAAATTGAAATGCCATTCTCCTTCCTATTAAAAGGTAGGCAACAACTCTTTTCAGTAAAATTTGTTGCTTGAAGAAGGAAGACGTGCTATTAGGGTGCAAATGGATCGAATCATGATCTGGTCCAATAATATTTTGTTGGATTTGGAATTTTGGATATCTCCCCTATCAGGTTTTTGAATCGAATTGGATAAATAGGACCTGATTGAAAACCAAAGAGAATTCAGATCACCTATATATATATATTGTAGCTTTTTTATATAAAAAAACATGTATATATATTTGATGAAAGTAGTTGAAAAAAACACTTCTATTTTTTGTTTTTCTTTATATTGTCATGTCTTTTAAAATTTCCAGAAATTAAATTGAACCGGATCAATATTTGAATATCTGACATTTGTGAGCTAGATCTGACCAGATCTTCAAATTGGATTAGATTTACTATTTATACTATTGGATTGAATATACCCCAATTCAAATCCCATCTAATCCGTTTGCATCCTTACGTGTGATTATTGAGGAAGAAACTTGAATACCATTGTTCTTTCTTCTTTATTCCGTTGAAGCCAAACATTTTTTTGATAGATCTGAAAATCAAACCTTGCTTCTTTGTAGAAACTTGATATGAAGTTTTAGGGAGATTTTCAGAATAAAAAGTATGGATTTATGCCCATAAACATTTTCCAATTTGTTTATATGGTCGGGTTACCAATTTTTAGACAGAAATACTAAAGGATTATTAATAGAAAGTAAATTGGTTGCAAATTATAGGAAAAGTTTTACAATGAGTGTTTTACTAAATGACCCTTTTATTTGTCACCATTCTGACCGGCGGCCAGACCTGCCTCACTACCTTGGATTTGAGGGCTCACCTGGATTGCAGACGAGATGTTGTTGATGACTCTTGGAACAAGGGATTTGATCTCCTCCAAGCTTCTTCCCCGGTTCAAAGCAAGGCTATAGTCATTTCCCCCGATCTCTCCCACAATAAACAGAGATCTACTGAACAAATCTCTGCACTCTGTGAATTTAGACAATAATATTACATTAATTATAGAATTAAAAACTATGGAATCCAGGTTCAATACAAGTAAGAGGTAAGAACAAAAGAGAAAACGATGAGTGGGTTTAAATGGTCGTTCTTCTGAATTGGATGAGTAAGCGTTTGTTTCAGTTCAGAAATTTGAGAAAAGATAGAGAAACAGACTAGTTACTTGAATCTGAATCACAAAGAGAAGGCAAGAGCTCTTTGAACCATCTGAGCTGGATTGCCAGAGAGTTGTTGATACGGGAATCGTGGGTTCCCCCATGTTCATTGAAGTTATAGTCCAAGGCTGTAGCTCCTCCCACCGCAAAATTCACTCCATGCCGGAAATCTTGGCCACCGCTCCCTCTTGACAGATATGGAGGTACGAACGGGAGTCCTAGATACTCAGCTGCATTCACAAGAGAAGGTAGATATCCCCGGTTACATAAACCCCTCTATAGCCTCAAATCATCACAACTCGTTAGCAAATTTATCACTTCATATTGAAGAAGTAGAGTACAGTATTGGGCAAAGCGAATTTTGATTCCTGTGTCGAGGAAGGGAGATGGGTGAAGCTCTGTTTTTCGTCCATGTTTAAGAAAAATGGCAGAAGGAACATACCGATGAAATCAATGATCAGGCGGCCGTCGGAGCATCTCCCAGTGGGATGATGGAAGTAAGTAATTCCGTAAGGGAACCAGCACTCGAACGATGCATTATTGTGTTGTAAACGGAGTAGATTTCCGGTGTCGATGAGCGAATCGCCGAAGCTGAAGATCGAAGTGTAGTGACATGAGCATGAGGTGGGATGGGTTGTAGCCAGAGCAAGGAGAACACCCAGGACAGAGAATTTCGACAGCAACAGAAAGTTCGTAGCCATGGAATGGGAGGATTAGGTGAAGAGTAATCAATTCCACAACAAATCAAGTCATAACAAAAACCAAACCCAGCATGTAACTCGTGGGTTTATTTGTGGTTAGCAAGAAAAGAGAAGTTCATTTCATGTATTAAAATCATTATGTATGTATAACAAATTTAACATGAATGTTTGGTTCAAATTTTGACGTCTTCAAAATATTCTTTTCATGCCTTTTCCTTAAAAAAATCATTTCTAGGAATATAAATACAAATTTGTAGTGTACCTTGCAAAGAGTACAAATACATATAAAATACAAAAATTTGCACTCTACATATTTGTATTTGTACTCCTTCCGAACACGTGAAAGCAAACAAAATCCAAACCATAAAGAAAAAAAGTGTTTTTTTTTTTATTATTAGGAATAGGGCACGACGCAAGAAAGCTAAAATTAAACGAAGTGAAGTGTGACAGCAATCACAATTTAGTTGTGTTTTATTGCTAGGGCTCAGTTTTGAAAGAGTAGTACAAAAAAATGTACAACGCAAATACATACAAAATAATAAAAAATATGAGTATAAAAACAAAATAATTAAAATGATAAGGCTTTGCACTCTACATACATATTTGTATTTTCATTCTTCCCAAAAACATAAAACTTAATTTGTTTGCGGTACAAATCTATATGAGATACAAATTTTATACTTGGATTGGTTTTGCTTCCATTTGTTTGTAAGTATGATTTGTTTCTTTACTCAATACAATATTTGTACTTTTTGTCTCATTTTACATTTGCTAGTAGTTTAAATTTCACATCACAAAAATTGATGCAAAATTTGCACCACTTTCCACTTGCCTCAATTTTCTCTCATAAAGTTGGGACCGCATCATCTTGCTTCTTATAACACCCCCAAACAAATAACCTTCATTCCTATCTTTATTTGTAAGTACATGGGACCACCCCACTTGAGAGGAAACAATGCAATAAGACATTAGAGTAGTAACACTAACTTCTTGACATATATAGGTGTTTCCTACAGACACTTGTTTGCCTTCACAAATTCCTAACATAGAAACACTTCATAACAACACACATGCTAAGGTCCCCCAACATGTCTTCCTGAGCACAACCGACAGACGACAGAGACGAGCGAAGAAGAAAATTATGAAGATGATCGGCTAATTTGGAACTGTAATATAAATGGTCACTTCTCTCTTAATTCAGCATGGGAGAGAGTTAGAATCTCTATTTTTATGTGGCGTTTTATGCATGGTGCTCTTCCAACTGATGACAAAGTCACGAAGCGTGGGGTTAATTTGGTTTCAAAATATTGTTGTTGTGGTAGCCATAGAACTGAATCCTTTCATCACTTGTTTGCAGGCGGGATTATGGCTCAAAAAGTTTGGAATTTCTTCTCTTGCTTATTTGACATACACATTAATCCCTCACAATATATTGGTGATCGGGTGAGAGCATGGTGGTGTCAGTGCAAATTTGACTCTCAAGTTGACAATTTAAAAGCTATCACCCCATGTCTCATTCTTTGGATTATTTAGAATGAGAGATGCAAAAGAGTTTTTGAAGGAAAAGCCTCAACACCTAATGAGCTGATTTCAAGAATGAAGAAGTGGTTGATTGATATTAATGCCATCCAAAAACCCCCTCTCAATGCTAGCTTTAACAACATTGTTCTCCAAACTCTTAATATTACAACCAAGGATGTTAGGCGAAGGAAAATTAGATGGGTAGCGGGGAAATTTCTAATCCATTATCATTACAAATTAAATATAGATGGTGTTAGTAGGAGGAACCTGGGTGACAGTGGTGGGGGTGGAATTATTAGGGATTCCTTGGGAGGTTTTTGCTTTGCTTTCTACAATTTCTATGGCTATACTTCCTCCATTCAAGCTGAGTTTTTGGCTCTTATAGATGGGTTAGACTTTTGTCTCTAATTTGGAATCACTGATTTAGAAATAGAGAGTGACAATGAGGTGTTAGTCGGCATCATTAACGGGACAACATCTCACCCATGGTCAATTGCCTACACTTATATGAAGATCAAACAAATACTTGGTAACATGAGGTATTCTATTGGTCACTCGTTGAGAGAAGGAAATAGGTGTGAAGATTACTTTGCAAATGTGGGTGTAAATTTGAAAAGCAATGCAACTTTTAATTCCATACTTCATACCCCACCAAAGCTTAAAAGACTATTGCATGAGGATTATATTAATCTTCCCATTCTAAGAATTGGTTAAATCTGATTGTAATTTTTAATTTCTTTGTTAGGGTGGATTTTACGAGGGTGGTGATGAGTGCATTTTGTATTGGGCATGGGGCAAGGTGGGCTATGTCCTAACCTGTATATTCTGATTTTCCATTTGATAATGGTTAATAAAATTATATATATATATATATATACTTATGGAAGGGAAGCCATGTTAGCCATTCGGTTATAACAACTTCTCCGGTGAAGCTTTCACCAACTTACGACCTTGTTCCAATACCCCCCTCAAGTTGGAGCTCTAGAAAGACCTAGCTTGCTAGAGAGCAAGTGAAACTAACCAGCACCCAACGCTTTAGTAAGTTAGTAGGCTGGAGTTTGGTAGAAATATGGCATAGCTTAATGTACTTGCGCTGAACATGTTCCTGACTTTGCGTACAAAATGATAGTTGATGCCAACATGTTTGGTAGGGTTGTTAAATATAGGGTTAATAAAACGTTGCATGGGCTATTGTAGGGGAAATCCAAGGTCATGAAGGACTTGTTTAAGCCATATTAATTTACTAGTAGCCATCGCCATTGCACGATATTCCACTTCGGCTAAAGATCGAGACACTGTCACTTGCTTCTTGGTCTTCCATGAAAGAAGTGACCCCCAACATATCTTGTAGTAGATCGTTTTGTGAGTGGACACCTAATCCGAGTTACAATAGGCCTGTAGAATGAAATCATTAGAGGCAAAGAAAAAATGCCTTATTGAGTAATGATGGAGACATAACGAATGATATGCTTAGCGGCTTGGAGATGTTCTTCACATGGCAGCACGCTCATGAATTGGGTAAGCACATGAACTAGGTAAGACAAGTTTGGGAAAGTAATGGTCAGATCAACAAGTTGCCCAACAAGCCTCCAACATTGGGCTGGATCATAAAGTAATGGACTGGAATTATCCACAAAATGTCATTGCTGATACATGGGATGAGTAACATGCTTGGAATCAATCAATCCAGTGTTTGTAACTATGTCCATTGCATATTTGCATTGTGAGACAAAGATACTTGAAGAAGACCGTGTGACTTCATGTCCCAGAAAATAGTGGAGGAGACAACAATGAAAGCATCTATCAAAGTGTGATTTAAGGTCAACAATGCATATTGGATCACTACCGATGATAACTAGATCATCCACATAAACAAGTACGACAAGATAAGAGGAGCCCTAATGAGAAGTGAATAAAGATGCACCAACAAATTTCTCAAACCAACAATGAGAAGCCTATTTGAGCCCATAGAGGGACTTGTGTAACCGGTAAACTTTATTCTTGGCTTGTCTAGAAAAGCCCAGGAGAGTACTCATATAGATTTCTTCAGATAAATCGCCATGCAAAAACACATTGTTTACATCTAGTTGATGTAATTCCCATCCCTTAATGGCTGAAAGAGTTAGAAGACATCGAAGTGTTGCTAATTTTTCCACGGGTGCATATATGTCATGGTAATCAAGGCCTTCAACTTGGGTGTAGCCTTTAGCAACTAAGTGCGCTTTGTAGCACTCTATTGTTCCATCGGACTTATATTTCAACTTGTATATCCATTTGGACTCAATGGGCTTCTTGTCTGGAGGTAAATCAACTATAGACCATGTCTTATTACGTTCAAGAGCTGCTATTTTGGCATCCATGGCCTGATGCCAACTTGGATCCTAGGCTGCCTGAGCATAAATTGTAGGCTCATAAGGAGGGATTGTTGCTGATATGGACCCATGACAAACATAATCTTGGAAGTGAGCAAGTGGCCGACACACTCGATGAGGTCAAGACATGGGCAAAGTTGGTTCTGTGGTGTGAATGATGGGATTTTCATCAATAATAGGCTTACCAGTAGTGGGCTCATCTAGTTCTTTAATAATGACATTTGGACATGTCATCCGGATGAACCAATGGGATAGCAATTTGGTATCAATAAAAGGAAAGGTGTCCTCATAAAAGTTTACATCTCGGGAGGTGAAGATGTGGCCGATATTAGCATTATAGGCCCTATATCCCTTTTGGCCATAAGGATACCCAATAAACACACAACGGGTGGCCCAAGGCCTAAATTTATCCTTGGGCAAAGGACATTTTTGGGCATATCATAAACACCCAAAGGTTCTAAGATGAGCATTAGTCAGTGGCTTTCCAAACAAGAGTTCATATGGAGTTTTACCTTGTAGAGGAACAACTGGAAGATAATTAATAATGTATGCAGTTGTGAGAACACACTCTCTCCAGAAAGATATGGGTAGTGAATCTTGAAATCTTAATGCTCTAGCCACCTCTAAAAGGTGTTGATGTTTTCTCTCAATGATTCCATTCTGTTAAGGGGAATTCACATAAGTGTATTGATGTACAATGTCATTATCTATAAAGAATTGTTGCATGGGATAAAAAAAAAACTCTTTCCTATGGTTAGATCTGATAGACATTACAACCTAGATGAATTGAGTTCACACTATATTGCAAAAGGCAACAAGAAGATTATATGTCTCAGATTTATGTCCCAGGTACATCTACTATAGTCATCCATAATGGTAAAAAAGAACCATGCCCTGAAGTGAGACGGAGTATGATAAGCTCCCCATATATCACAATGATTGAGGGCAAAGGAAATTTGTGCTCACGATGCATTTATTGGAAAAGGAACATGTGTATTCTTGGCGTGTTAACAAACATCACAAGGATTCTTATTTGAAGAGGAAAGTCTACCATTAGAGAGGAGAGATATCTAATGTGGTGATGCATGTTTGAGTTTGTTGTTCCAGGTGGAAAAACTACCTTCAGTTCTAATGGAGAGAGTTTCCGAAATAGGAGTGGTTTGTAGAAAATATAGCCTGTCACGCAGCATTCCCTTGCCAATCAGCATGTTCAAGACTTGGTCTTATAATGTGTAATAAGTAGAAAAAACACAACAATACAGTTGAATTGATGGGTGAGTCTACTTATGGAAAGCAATTTATGTGTGAATGATGGCACATAAAGGATGTCTCGAACAAGTAAAGTGGGAGCTAGAACTGATACGAAATCACGAAAGATGAGTGGAGAAAATAATAATTCACTCTATCAATTCAATGGGTTACAACCTATTTATAATGGAGCTAATACGGTTGGTGATAAGAAGCCAACTCTTATAGGGAACTATACAAAGAGGAAAAGATAAGATTAGGAGATAGAATACTAATTGTGGTAAAATACGAATTGTGCTAACATCCCCCCTCAAACTCAAGATGGCAATGTATCAGTCATCTAGAGTTTGCCAACTAGAGCACGAAAGCGAAGAGGAGAGTGAGCTTTTGTAAAGATATCTGCAGACTAATCCTGAGAAGAGACAGGAATAAGACAACCAGTACCCTCGAGCACATGATGACAAATAAAGTGACAATCAGTCTCAATATGCTTGGTGCGCTCATGAAAGACATCATTGTGAGCAATCTGTATGGCGCTACGATTGTCATAGTAAAGAGGAGTAGCAGATGAATGAGTAATTCTCATGTCATGGAGTAACCATCATAACCATAACAGCTCAGAGGTAGTGTCAGCAAGAGTTCGATATTCAGCTTAAGTACTAGAACGAGAGACAACCGTTTGCTTCTTACTACGCCAGGATATAAGAGAATCTCCAAGAAAGAAGCAATAACCAGTAGTAGAGTGTCTACCAGTAGGATCACCGGCCCAATTAGCATCAGAAAATGCGATCAAATGAAGAGAGGAAGAGCTGGAGTAGTGAAGTCCGTGAAACAAAGTTCCCTTGACATAACGGATGATACGAAGCACAATAGCATAATGACTGTGTGAGGAGCAGAAATGAACTGACTCACAATATGGACAACATACACAATACCAGGATGAGTAACAGTAAGATATACAAGATTGCCAACTAGTTGCCGATATAAGGTGCAGTCACTAAGAGGAGTATCATCAGTGGCTGAAAAATGGGCATTAAGCTCAATCGGAGTGTTAACAGTCTTAGTATCAAGGAGTCCTGCACGAGAAACAAGATCAGTGGCATACTTGGCCTGAGATAGATAATATCCAGATTGGTCAGAGGAAACCTCAATGCCTAAAAAATAATTCAATTGACTAAGATCTTTCATGTCAAACTGTTTGCTAAGAAAAGACTTAAGAGCTGAAATGCCCTGCAAATCATCACCAGTGATGATTATGTCATCCACATAAAGGAGAAGAAGTACACAACCCTTAGAGGTCTTACGAATGAACAAGGTATGATCATAAGTGCTAAATTGAAAACCAAACTGACAAACAGTAGAGCTAAACTTGGAGAACCATGCTCGAGGCACCTGCTTAAGACCATATAGAGCCTTACGGAGATGACAAACCTGATTAGGGAGATGATCATAACCAGGAGAGGGCTGCATATAAATCTCTTCAGAAAGATCGCCATTGAGAAAAGCATTCTTAACATCCATCTGAAATAGCTGCCAGTGCTTAGTAGCAGCAATCGCAATAAGACTGCGAACAGAAGTGAGACGAGCTACTGGGGCAAACGTCCCCTCATAATCAATGCCATACTCCTGTGTGAACCCTTTGGCTACCAATCTAGCTTTATACCTTTCAACTGAACCATCTGCCCGAGTCTTGATTTTGTAGACCCATTTACAACCAATCATAGATTTATCTGGAGGCAGGTAAACTAAATCCCAAGTATGAGTGCTTGTAAGAGCTTGAATTTCTTCTACCATAGAGGGTTAGCACTAGCCTCACGATAGGTACAAGGCTCATATAAAGATACAATGGTAGAATAACAGTGAAAATCACAAAGGAGAATGAAAGGTTTAGTCACCCTACTAGAACGACGTAGTGAAGTATCAGAGTGATCAGGGTCTAATTCATCAAGAGGAATCAAGGGCTCAGAAGAAGGCAGAGCCGGAGGATCCATAGCCAAGGTAGATGCATCAGGAGCGGTTGTAGGTTGTGTAGTACTGGGAGAGCTATAAGAGGAAGGAGTAGTAGGACCTGCAGGTAAATCATCAGGAAAAAGCAAAATAATAGGATCAGTTAAAAATTGTGGAGATGTTGTGGTAACTCGAAATGAGGAGAGACTCGAGAACATTTTGTGTTCCCAAAAGGTAACATGACGAGATATGCGAAGTCGTTGGGAAAGAGGATCCCAACACCGATATCCTTTATGTTCAATACCATACCCGAGAAAACAACATAAACGTGCTTTTGGTTCCAATTTGGTATGTTCACGAGGTTCTAATAGAACAAAACAAGCACAACCAAAAACACGAAGAGACTGGTAATCAGGGCAATGGCCATACAAGCGTTCATAAGGAGAAATGTTACCAATAACAGGAGAAGGAATGCGATTGATGGTATAAATAGCAGTGAGAGCTGCTTCCCCCCAAAAACTTTCAGGACAAGAGGAGGAGATTAAATGAGCTCGAACAGTATCAAGAATATGCCTATGTTTTCGTTCTGCATGCCCATTTTGTTGAGAGGTACCAGGACAAGATCTATGAATAATAATTCCATTTTGTGAAAGAAATTGAGTAAGGATAGAATCTCTATATTCCATGGCATTATTAGTGCGAAAAATTTTGATGGTAGAGGAAAACTGCGTTTTGATCATAGTGGCAAATTGAATATAAATTGCAGATAATTCAGATTTATTACGCAAAAAATAAATCCCTGTATATCGAAAGAAATCATCAATGAAGATCACAAAATAACGCGAATCACCCATGGTATTATGAGGTGAAGGGCCCCAAATATCAGAGTGAATAAGATCAAAAGGTGCAGAAGAAACAAAATCACTTGTATGAAAAGGCAAAGCATGACGTTTTGAAAGATGACATGAAACATAATCAAAGTGTGTTGTTTTAACAGGACCTAAACATCCATTAGAAATTAAGATCCTAATCTAGAGGTAGAGATGTGACCAAGGTGAAAATGCCAAACACTAGAGGTGACAGCAGTAGCAAGGGATGGTAATTGAAGAGATGATAGCTCAAACAGTTTCCCAACCTTACTGCCTGTCCCAATGATCCTCCCTATTTGTGGATCCTGCATAGTACAACCACAACTTGAAAAATGTATTTCAAAACCAAATTCACATAATTGTCTAACAGATATAAGATTTAGAGACAATTTAGGTACCAAAAATGTATTAGGTAGTGACAAGTGAGGGGTTGAAATAGTTCCTATACTTTTAACGGTTAGGGTTGAACTATCGGCAGTATGAACAATTGGTGCAATAGAAAGATGTGACTTGGAAGTAAATAGAGATGAATTGGAGGTCATATGATTGCAGCAGGCAGAATCAAGATACCACGATGAGAAAGTACTTGAAGTGACAAACAAGACTGGATTAGAAAAAATACCAAAATTAGGTTGGAGCTGATGAAGAAGAGCTTGGAGTTCTCTAAGGGAAAATTTTGTAGAGGTGTTATCAGAAGAATCCTCTGTGGCAGCAACTGCAGTAGAATTCGAAGCCTGAGAAACCATGGATGAGGACTTCTGTCCAGACGCCTTTTTGGCTTGCAAGCGGCGGCACTCAGAAATAGTATGACCAGTCTTTTTGCAGTATTTATAGAAACTCCTTTTTGCGGATTTAGAGGAAGTTGAAGAAGTAGTAGACGTAACCGGGGTGACTGGAGTAGCAAGAACAACATCAGTAGATAATAAGGATCGCTCATCTCGAAGCATTTATAGACGAGTTTCTTCAGAAAGCAGATCTTTGATCACAACTTCAAGAGAAGGCAATGGGCTACGATGAAGTAGAGTACCACTAACAGGTTCATACTCATCCCTGAGAATCATCAGAAGATGCCAAACACGTTGGCGATCGTGAAGCTTGGAATAAGTAGTGGCTGCAGAGGTACTATCCCATTTAGGTTCACACAGTGCTAACTGATCCCAAAGAACTTGTAATTTAGAGACATAACTGTGAATGGTCTGTTCAGGTTGCTTCTTCATGCGGTGAAGACGCCTATAGAGTTGAAACTGATGCACATCATCAGAAATAGAATAACGAGCTTGTAAGAAATCCCATACCTCTTTAGGAGAGTCATATCTGCGAAATTCCAACTTGATGCTTGCAATACAAGTATTGTGAAACCATGTCAATATTTGATGATTTTTACCGTCCCATTTTTCTATTCGTTCAACAAATTTATCCTTTGTTTCATCAACAATTTTAGTAGGTTTGGGAATCTCACCAATCACATATCACCATAGAAGGTGTCCCTTGAGAAAACTGCACATCTCTTGGGACCATAAATCATAATTTGAGCCATCGAAAGTAACAGTGATGGGA